>NC_041385.1:835054547-835056942 GCF_002162155.2 Triticum dicoccoides
CCCGCCCTGCCCCGGCCGCCCTCCCGACGTCCAAGCCGCGCCCCCGGCCACCCTCCTGCCCTACCCCGGCCGCCCTCCCGCCCTGCCCCGGCCTCCGATGCCGCCTCGTCCGAGAGGTGAGGTATGTGCTTTTTTTCATTTTGTTTCATTTTCTTTTTGTTTCATTTTTTAGCACTAATTAGTGACTGTCCTTTGCAGATGGAGATGAACAATGAGGAGATTGTCATGTCCGATTCGTCAGATTGGTCGACATCCGACGATTCCGACATTGATGAGTTGTTGCAAGATGACGACGTCGAGATGATGAGCCTCCTCATCGACGTGCAATCGTTTGAAAACCGCGAGAAGCTGATGGATCAGAGGAGAGGGTCGAAGATGGGGCGAGTCACCATCTACCGGAACCGCGCTCTTGGACACGAACATTTGATGGAAGACTACTTCTCCGAGGTACCTACATACCCTCCTCGTCTCTTCTGCAAAAGGTACCGAATGCGGCGTAGTTTGTTTGTGAAGATTGTCACCGATTGTGAGGCCGCCTCATATTACTTTAAACGTCGTAGATCCACCGCCGGTATCATGGGGTTTAGTGCATATCAAAAGATATCGCCGGCAATGCGGGTACTCGCTTATGGCATACCCGCGGATTATACCGACGAGTATCTTCGCATTGGGCAAGATACAACCACGGAGTCAGTCCGTAGGTTTGCCAAGATGGTCATCCGGTTGTACGGTGAGCAGTATCTTCGGGCACCAAACGAGGAAGATACAAAGAGATTAATGGAAATGAATGAAAAAAGGGGATGGCCGGGGATGCTAGGTAGTCTTGATTGCATGCATTGGAGGTGGAAAAATTGCCCAAAGGCATGGCACGGAATGTATTACGGTAAAAGCCGTGATGCTACCATTGTGCTTGAGGCCGTAGCATCTCAGGACACATGGATCTGGCATGCATTCTTTGGGTTGCCTGAAACACTCAATGATATCAATATCCTCAATAGATCTCCTTTGTTCAAAAGATTAATTTCTAGGGATGCTCCAGCTTGCAACTACAAAATCATGGATAATGAGTACTGAATGGGATACTATCTCACCGATGGCATCTATCCCGAATGGGCAACTCTTGTGAAGTCCATCAAGGAGAAAAATGGGGTGCCCTTAACAAGAAAAGAGGCTCATTTCACCAAGGCACAAGAGGCAGCCCGCAAGGATATTGAGAGAGCTTTTGGTGTTTTGCAAGCAAGGTTTGCCATAGTTCGTGGTCCAGCTCGGTTTTGGGACAAAAAAACCTTGATGAACATCATGAAATGTTGTGTGATTCTACACAACATGATCCTAGAGGATGAGAGAGGGTTAAACCTCCCTTGTTTCTATGACAATGTTGGTACCCGTGTGCAACCGGAAAGAAACCCTTCTCGCATACACGCTTTTCTTCAAGCACATCGTCAGATTGAGGATGCAACCACTCATGGTCGGCTCCGGGATGATCTAGTAGAGCACCACTGGCAGTTGGATGGGCGGCGCATTGGCCCATGATGTATCTTTGTTTTACTTTTCTATGTCCTATTTGATTCGAACAATTAGTGTTATTTGCTCAAACATTGTTGTAATAATTTGAATGATTATTGTTTTATTCGGTGTTGTAATAATAACTAGAATGATTATTGTTTTATGCCAAATGTGATGGAATTTGTGATATGTCATATGATGAAATGTGATGAAATGTGTGATATATGAAATGACAGTTTTAAAGGTTGGGGTTGAGGCAAAGACTAGAACCCTCAAATCCAACCCTTAAAGCAGTTTACGGGTTGGGTTTGAGGGTTGTAGTCTTTGCCCCTGTTTTTCAACCTTTAAAAGTGTCAAAAACTGGCACTTCTCAACCCTTAAAACTGCTATAAGGTTTTGAGGGTTTGAGGGTTCTACTAGTAATGCTCTTAGGTTGCGGTGCGGTGCGGTGCCACTAGTTGTAGCGGGAAAAAAATTCCGTGCATACCGCTTGCAAACTCCATCTCGTGCATACCCTCTCTCAGATGCTCCCACGTGTCCCACCTCCTCATCTGACGATATCTGCTCCTCCGCTCCGTTCGTGGCCAGTGGAGGTGGAGGCCCACGCAGCCGAGTCGGCTCAGGGTATCCCTTTCCTTTCTCTGCCAGTCGCCGGCTCCAAGGTCCGCCGCCGGAGTCCCCTGCCCTGCCGCCTCGTGCGCCGCGATGGAGGACAGGACGCGCCGCTCGCCCCCTCCTTCTCCGCCTCAGGCGGCGGCCTCTCCCTCCACCACGGGCACCAACTGCATCTCGCCCATAACTGGTAATCCCCCTCCCTAAGCACCCCAATTGACAACAAATCTTATAAAAAATGATCTTATTCAAGTATATGTGTTGTTCCAAGGTTGGT
>NC_041385.1:835057473-835072391 GCF_002162155.2 Triticum dicoccoides
ATTCTGGCTAGCTCCGCCACTGGTTGGTACGGTTGTTAGATAGTGAATTGTGGTTTACAAACTGCCGATTCCATTGGTGGTTTTGTACATAACATGGGCTGATATCGTTTGGTGCAATGTCCTGATTCATTATGGCACTCAACACTGAAATTTGTCCTTCAATTGCTTATCCAGTGGTGACTCCTGCTGCGGTTGCATTGATACTGAAATTAGCAATTCAGAGTGTATAAGATAGCCATAGATAGAAGTAATTTTTTTCTTGAGCAGAGCCTTAATTAGATAGCAGTTGATTCAGGAAATCATGCATAGTGATTCACCAATGCAGACCACCAAATTACAACATTGAATCTGGACCACGCTGCCACAATGCCGTTCATTGTCCAATGAAAGTTTTTTCTTATACAAAAGACAACCTTAAAATTTACTCGGATTTTGAACGAAACAAATAGACAACAATCCGAATGATTCAGTTATCTTGTATGAGATGTGCTCCGTATTTATTTGTTGGGCAGTGAACACGAGTTCTGGTTCTGTAACTCGACTACATGATAGAATAAACAGAGGAAGCATAAGGCGAAATGTTCAATGCCTCGTGTCTGGTTATTGTATTTGTTTATTTGAACCTTTCATGCTTATAGTATACATAATTCCAATGATTTTTCTCTATGTCTCAAGTACATGACCAAACTCACATTCTGTGCATGTCCTTTACTATCTTGGAGCAGCTTCATGTATAAAAGTTTGTGGCAGACTTCAAGGAGAAATTGTCAAATCCACGACCGTGAGGGACTAGTGAACAAAGAGAGAACGGGACGCCACATACTCGTGCAGCAGCCACGCTCCGCTAGACGAAGACCCTCAAGTACACCACTGCAACAAAACAACTGCCGAGGAAACCTTTTGAGAAGACTCCCTGCTTCCTGATGGAGTAGACTTGGCCTAGGAATATAAAATTTTGTAAATTTGGAGTTGGACAACTGTTGTATCGGTGTAGAGCTGATTGCTCTCCTTGACAATGTACAATAACTTGTGTACAGTGTACCTTTTCATTTGAAATACATATGGATGATTTGAAATCTTCAACTTGATGGATGTGTTTCCGAAATGTGACTGTTTCTCTAATTTCTCTGATTTGCTATACACTGTAGCAAAGATGTTATTTTTGTTTGCCTTGTCATTAACTGGACTAAACTTCAGTTAAAGTCAGACAACACAATATGTCTACAAATTCAGTCATTTAATTCTTCTTTTTTTGTAGCTTCTAAAGCACAAGAACATAATTCGTGAAATTCCACTGGACCAAGGATCTTTTCATCCTAACTCGGTAAATATTTTTGTCTCGAAGAAACCTCATTAAGATGGCCAACCACAAAACTCAATTTCGACTATGAATGTGACATCCTTTTAGGACCGCCAATTTTGATAACAATTATATTTTAAATCAGCAGTCCAGAAGTTTTGAAACCTTTACAGTTGTTCTAACTACAGCTTGTAATTGATAATTAGTGTAGGGAAATTTATATAGCTCACCAAAACCTCTACAACAGGCACGCTACTCAATTTGATCAAGATTTAACACTGTACGTTCGGTCACACTATCAATGTAATTTTAGAGAAATTCATTTAGATGACTGCTGCACCCCTTTTCCTATCATGGCGGCATGTAGTCAGGTTTATGTGATCCAAGACAGCGGCAGAGCCACCATGGTGGTCCTTGTAAGAGACAATGTCAGATTCAGGCATGGCCACTCCCGTCCTTCTCGGCGGTCCTACCTGCGGCAGAACGGTCCGCGGCGGCCATGGATGTCCTTCCAACCCCATGTGGCCATGGGAAGGAATGGACGGCGTTTGGGCGTGCAACGGACATGGCTGCAGTTTCGCTCGGTGCAGCGAAAGCTCGACCAGGAACGTGGCCACCAATCACATTACGGACGGGGAGAGTGCCCCGGTCGCTCAGCCATGATAAAACTTGACCGGATCACGGCTGGACGGGGAAGCAGCAGCTAGCAATTACAGATGTTTATCTGATCGGAAGCGATCGCAGATGCATTATTGACGGGAGCCGGGATTGTACCACAATGAGCCGGGATCGTATGTTTGGAGCCGAGCATTCGTTTCCAATCCAAGCCGAGAGAGGCCACGAACCGAGCAGAGGAGCAGACATCGTCAGACGAGGAGGTGGGACACGTGGGAGCATCTGGGAGAGGGTATGCACGAGATGGAGTTTGCAACCGGTATGCACATAATTTTTTTCCAGGCGGGTCACGGGTGCTTCGCTGCTGCTAAAGTGAGGCACATTGGCTGATCCCGTCGATTTATAGTAGTAGCGTGTGAATTGCAGGCCGCGCTACTACTAGAAAATAGCAGTAGCGGGGCTTTTATACCCCTCGCTACTACTATAAGCTGTCCTGAGGGGATATTTAATAGTAGCGTGGGAACAGTAGACCCGCGCTACTACTATTTTTTACTAGTAGCGCACTGTTTTTACCCGCGCTGCTACTAAATAGTAGCAACGCGGCTTCCAATCCCACGCTACTACTATTGCTTTGTTTATAAGCTTTTTCCTAGTAGTGATGATTTTAGTACTGTAGTATCGGGAAAACTGTAGTTTTTTCTCTGCATATAAAAAAAATACCCCAGACCTCTTTTCTTAAAACAGAGTTGCTGAGTGCTTAAATGCAACGGCTAGGCAGCACAATTTACAGTGTTATGCGGCAACAGTCAAAAATGTTCTATGTATTGTGAATACTTCAAAATATTCCGTTTTAGTAAAATTATGGTATCTCATACCTACAGGCAAAATTATTGCAGTTCTTCATACTTTGATTTATATAGTACTATGCTATCAAACACAGCAGCGGCACCAACATAACCCAAATCACGGAGAGCGCTTCATTTCGTGGGAGCTTAGAAACTCTAGGGTGCGCTTGGGAGCAAAGAAATTTTTGGAGATTTTTTTGCCGTGGTCAAGTCATTCCCCACCAACCGGTCCTTACGACTTTCTGTTGACTAGGGTTAGGCGATTCTGGGGCGACAACCCTGGCGCCGCCGCCACCACTTACCGGATCGGTCCTCGAGGCCGCCGGCGCCGTTTCCATGTCCTCCCTAGGGGAGGGCTATGGACCTGCTGCGGCCATGTCCGCCTGTTCTCGGCCGGGGCTGCATGCTCGTGGCGGACTAGTTACTCACCAGATTGGAGAGACAAAGATTGAGACTGCATCTTTCATACGGAGGAAGGAGTCTGATGGAGCTACGAACCCCAACCCCTCCGTCAAGCACTTGGAGTTGGAGGCCCTGTCCTGCCCATACCTAAAGGGATGGAGGCCCGCTGCTGCAATCCACGTCAAATCCCGAGAGCCACCTGATCGAGGTCGTTCTACCAGTCGACGATCTCCCCTTCAGACAAGCCTGGCCGCGATGACGTCGCCCGCGTTGCCGTCTGCTAGCGTGCTAGAGACTGCCAAGGTGAACCCGGAAGTTGGTGGGGGCGAAAAAGGGGCTCCCATAGCGGCCGCCGCCGGCCTGAAGCCTTCTAAGGGGAAAACTGCGGCCATGCCAGCGGCGAGCCCTAATGCCCCCGCGATCGTCTTTGCTACACAGGGAGAAGAAAAGACCACGGAGGTGGCCGATGATGCATATGATGTATGCCCGGGCATGCAGATAAATCCAGGAGCACATGACAAAAGGAAAGCTCCTGATCTTTCAGTTACGGAGTGGAAGGATACACAGGGCACGGCCATGGTGCTGCACACCAATGCGAACAAGGAAGACAGGAGGGTCGAGGGGACGCCGAAGAAGCCAAAGCTCAAGGGTACAAGCGATGCAGATGCGGTACCTATGGTGACGGAGGAGATGGGATCGAACAACATGGAGGCAACCGGCTCAGGGGCCGCCGGTAAACTGACGGGGTCGCAAGAGACGCCCCGTCAGGAGCAATGAATTGTATAAGCTGGAACTGTCGGGGGGTGGCCAACAAACCGACAGTTCGTGAACTTGTTGGCATGGTAAAAGCTACAAAATCAAAGTTAGTTTTCTTGTGTGAGACTAGACAGAGTCCGGAAAAAGTTAAACGTCTGTGTGGTAGGTTAGGATTAAGAGGTTTTTCTGGAGTTAGCAGTGATGGTTTGAGTGGAGGGCTGGCCCTCTTTTGGTGCGAAAGTTTGCATGTGGAAGTTCAATCTGCTAGTGAAAGATATATTGATGCGCATGTGCGACTCTCCGAGCATGACCCTCTGTGGCGGCTAACTTGTGTGTATGGGGAACCACGTGTGGAAAATAGACACCGCATGTGGACACAAATGAGAACTCTGAAACAATCATCTGATTTGCCATGGTGTGTTATAGGTGACTTCAACGAAGCTATGTGGTCGTCTGAACATTTCTCGCTTACACCACGCAATGAAGGGCAGATGTTGGCATTCCGTGATATGCTGGAGGTCTGTGAGCTTGTTGATCTTGGTTTCTCTGGCTTACCGTTTACATATGATAATAAACAACATGGGAGGAAAAATGTGCGTGTAAGGCTTGATCGTGCAGTGGCGGACAACAAGTGGCGTGACATCTTTTCTGAAGCGCGGGTGGTGCACAATGTATCGCCGTGCTCTGATCATACACCGCTCATGCTGGAATGTATAAAGGAAGATACCCCTGACATCCGATGCAAATTCCGTAGGTATGAGGCATTTTGGGAACGTGATCCTACATTACCTGAGAAAGTTGCGGCAGTCTGGGAGCAAGCTGGCCATAAATTCAGTTTAGGTGATGTACGGGCAGGACTAACAAAGCTCATGGTTGAGCTGCATGCCTGGGGCAAAAAGAAATTTGGTAACATCACACAGGAGCTTGAACGTTGTAGATGCCGGTTGGAAGAATTGATGAATATGAATGCTGACCGTAATGAAATCCGAGAGGTCTCTGATCATATGCAGGAACTTTTATATCGTGAAGAGATGTTGTAGATGCAACGGAGCCGTATTGACTGGCTAAGAAATGGTGATCGGAATACCAAGTTCTTTCAGAACCGAGCCAAATGGCGTGCACGCAGGAACAAGGTCAAACGTCTGATTGATGCAGCGGGCTGCAGCCATGGTGACAGTAAGGTAATGGGGGGTATGGCCACTTCTTTTTTTGAAAACTTGTTTACTCGTGATGACAGTCTTGACCCGCAGCCGCTTTTGTCTTTATTTGAAGAGAAAGTGTCACGAGAAATGAATAATCGTTTATGTGCTGAGTTCACAGAAAAAGAAATATCTGACAGCTTGTTTCAAATGGGGCCACTGAAAGCCCCGGAGAAGGATGGATTTCCAGCAAGGTTTTTTCAGAAAAACTGGTCAGTGATGAAGGAGGAAATTGTAATGGCTGTCAGAGAGTTTTTCCGAACAAGTAACATGCCTCAAGGAGTAAATGATACAGTAATTGTTCTAATTCCAAAGGTCGACGACCCAGTTCGCCTCACTGACTTCAGGCCTATAAGCCTCTGTAATGTCATTTACAAAATTGTTGCTAAGTGTTTAGTAAACAGATTGCGGCACGTCCTTGATGAGATCATATCACCATACCAAAGTGCCTTTGTCCCCGGGCGCCTGATTACTGATAATGCGCTCCTAGCCTTTGAGTGCCTGCACTTTATTCAACATGAGAAAAACCCTAAAAATAGTTTTTGTGCGTATAAACTGGACCTTTCAAAGGCATATGACAGGGTGGATTGGGGGTTCTTGGAGCAAGCGATGATTAAGTTGGGCTTCTCTCACCAGTGGGTACAATGGATAATGTCATGTGTCACCACTGTGAGATATTCCGTTAAATTCAATGGAGCCATCTTGGATTCGTTTGCACCGACGCAAGGGCTTCGGCAAGGTGACCCCCTATCGCCTTTCTTATTTCTATTTGTGGCTGATGGTTTATCTGCACTGCTGAGACAGGGAGTGGAATCACAGGTTGTCCAACCGGTCAAGATTTGCAGCAAAGCGCCGGGGATATCTCACTTGTTGTTTGCTGATGATACCCTACTGTTCTTCAAAGCTAATGTTGAGCAGGCCAATTATGTGAAGGACGTTATCCATAGATACGCACGGGCTACGGGCCAACTTATAAACCCACAAAAGTGTTCCATCCAGTTTGGTGATAATTGTCCTACGGTGGCACAGTCCGAGGTCAAACAAGTGTTGCAAGTTCAAACTGCAGATTTTGAAGGTAAATATCTCGGATTACCCACACCAGATGGTCGCATGAACAAAGGAAAATTTCAAATGTTGCAGGCTAGTCTGACTAAGTGGATCATGCTTTGGGGAGACACTTTGTCCCAGGCAGGGAAGGAAACTTTGGTAAAATCTGTCCTACAAGCTATACCTACCTATATGATGGGGGTGTTTAAATTACCTTGCTCTGTTTGTGATGATCTCACGCAACTTGTGAGGAACTTCTGGTGGGGATCAAAGGAAGGACAGAGGAAAACTCACTGGTTGGCATGGGAGAAAATTATTGAGCCAAAAGGAAAGGGTGGATTGGGCTTCCGAGACTTCCGCTTATTCAACCAAGCCCTCCTAGCGAGGCAAGCTTGGCGTCTACTTATCAACCCAGTCTTGCTATGCTCCCAAGTGCTAAAAGCAAAATACTACCCTAATGGTTCCCTTGAGGACACTGTTTTTGCAGGGAACGCATCTCCGACATGGCATGCCATACAACATGGCCTGGAACTCCTTAAAAAAGGGCTCATCTGGCGAGTGGGGAATGGCGAGCACATCCGCATATGGCGGGACCCTTGGCTACCACGGCCAGCTTCGTACCGGCCAATCACACCAAGGGGCACATGCCGGCTTAGGCGGGTGTCTGAACTCCTGGACATAAATGGCCGGTGGCGCACGGATCTTCTCCAACAACACTTCTTGGCCCCGGATGTCCAATGCATCTTGGCGATCAAAGCCAGCCCGCGTCGATTGGAGGACGTCCTCTCTTGGGCACCTGACAGGAGAGGTGTTTTCAGTGTCCTCAGCGCCTACAAGCTAGCGTTGGAGGACCGTACTCGCACCAACGCGTGCGCCACGAGCAGGGCACCGGACGGCACCCGTGCCGTCTGGAAGGCAGTGTGGGGGTGCCCTGCTCCCCCAAAGGTACGCGTTTTTGCCTGGCGAGTCGCGGCGAATTCTTTGGCCACCCTTGAAAACAAACGGAAAAGAAAACTTGAGGTTTCTGATACTTGTGCTCTTTGCGGTATGGAATGCGAGGACTCGTTTCATGCCCTATGCAGATGCCCTTTGGCGCAGCGACTATGGAAGGCTATGGCCGGCATATGGAGAATGCCTAAGGTGGACACTATCGCCAACACAGGCAAAGAATGGATCATTCATTTGCTTGATGGCTGTCAGGATGATGTTCGGCTTCCTATCATCATGACGCTATGGCGAAACTGGTACGTTCGGAATGAGGTGTATCATGGTAAACCAGCACCGTCGGTTGATGCGTCCTGCCGATTCCTTTGTGGCTACATCGATACATTATTGCACATACGGCAGCACCCAAGTGCTGATATGGAGAAAGGGAAGACGGTGATCTCCTATGTTGGACGGGACAGAAAGCAAAAATCACATGAAATGCTTTTACGAGACAAACCCCCTGAGCGATGGACACCACCGCCACTGGGCTCGGTGAAACTTAACACTGATGGGTCATGGTTGGAGGAGGAGAGTACAGGTGGAGCTGGCATGATTCTTCGAGACTGTACAGGGGCCATCATCTTTGCCTCATGTCGTTTCATCCCTCGCTGTGCAAGTGGGCTTGAAGCTGAGATTGCAGCTATCATGGAAGGGGTGTCTATCGCACTGGATAGGAGCACAGACCGGCTGTTGATCGAGACGGACTGCATGGCGGCAACACGCATGATTACTTCCCAAGCTCCTGATAGATCCCCGGCTGCTGCTATGGTGAATGACATTAAGCAATTACTGAGCTCTAGAACACATGAAATAAAGCTCGTAGGACGTGCCCAGAACAAAGCTAGTCATGTACTAGCTCGCATGGGCCGCTCTTTCCCTAAAACAGCTGTCTGGTTGCGTTGTGCGCCTGAGGAAGTTGAGACTCTATGTCAACTTGAGTGTAATAACTCTATTTAAATAATGATTTTGTTCCTTTCGCAAAAAAAAATGGAGATTTTTTTAGGAATACTGTGGTTTCTAAAGAAAACTTCGGTATTAAATACTTTGAAGTGTTTGGCTTAAAAAATACAGTAGTTTAAGTTACTTCGGTATCTCTCATACTGTTTGCAGCATTTTAAAAAGAGGTCTTGACCACTTTTCTAAAAACTGAAGCAAGAGAAATCGTTAGGGAGAGCTTAGCCTGTTGACGTCGCCGTGTACGTGCAGATCCGAAAATCCTACGAATTAGTTGGTTGCCGATTACTTTCTACATGTCTCGAACCAAGTCAGCCCGTTAAATAGAGTGATCGTTTTTTCGAGAAAATTTCTTGTCTATTCATCTTCAATCATGGCAGTACAACAAACACCAGAAATAATAAAAATTATATACAGATTCGTAGACCACCTAGCGACGATTACAAGCACTGAAGCGAGCCGAAAGCGCGCCACCTTCATCGCCCCTCCCTCACCGGAGTTGGGCCAAACTTGTTGTAGTAGATAGTTGAGAAGTCGTCGTGTTAAGGTCCCATAGGACCAGCGCACCAGAACAGCAACCGTCACTAATGAAGGATAGCGTAGATCGAAAGGATGCAACATTAAAACACACGAACATAGACGAACAACCAAATCCGAGCAGATCAATCAACGATAGATCCTCCGAAGACACAATAGATTGGTCGTTGGTGTACCCTCATACACAGGACTATAGGGGACCGACCTCGTGCATGGCCATGTAGCTGCAGATGATTAATCCAGTCGTACACTAGCACACGCTGGATTAATCCTGCCTTTAAGTGTTGCTGAGTTAGCTCATACTATTCGCCATGTAGATATCTGTAAAAGAACTGCAGCAAAACAACACAAGATAACGCTTGGGTGGACTTGACAAAACTGAGAAAAAACTACAGTTTTTAAAAAAACCCGAGGATTTGTTGCCCACACATAAGAATATTGTGGTTTTTGAATAGTTTGGCTTTTAAAAACTGTGCTGTCAAACTAAGGTCATGTTGTTTATCAGTTCTCTATAATCCAGGACCAATGGATCTTTGTTTGTTCACGAGTTCTCTGAAAATGGTTTTTTAGTTTCAGGATGATGCAAACAATCATTGGCCATACATTAAGGAATGCATCTTTTTCTACTTGTAGGTGCGGCTGCTCTTCCACCATGATTGTTTCCCTTGCATCATAAACATGTACATTTCACAATAATTGTTGTCATCAGTACATGAAACGTGGTTTACTGTTATTTGTTAGCGATTTTTTCCATATACTTGTTAATGATTTACACTGTCGAGCAAAATGTGTTTTTTGTTACCATCCTACATTTATTGTGTTGACTATAGTTCCCCCAGCTAACTTGATGCTACTGTTTGCATTTTCTGGTTCATAGCTTCTCCATGTTGGGCAGTAGAACATTTCCAGCATGTGGTATTTACAGTTTTCTTTCATTTTATTTTTTCTGATGTCCTCGCACCTGTTGGTAGGTTAATAATGCAATTACTAGGTTTAAAATTTGTTACACTGATTTTTCTCTCTGTTTGTTGGGTAATAGCAAAGATTCCACAATGAATTACTATTTTAGTTTTGCCTTTCTTTCAGTAGTTATTTGTGTACATTAGAGTTTCATGCAGCTGTTTTATATGTTTTAAAAGTCAGTGTATTTGTTATTTTTTACCCCTAAAAAAAAGAATGTAATTTTTTGGTGTACTTATTCTATATATTCTTGTATGTAAAGATCTAGTTAGCTGTAACCTTTTTCATGTCTCTTTGAAGTTTTCTACATATGTGGGGTGATGGAATTCCCTTCCCCTTTTCCCATGGTTTTAGCTGTGGAATTCCAATATATGCTCACTGTAAAATTCCATTTATTGTCAGTGTTATTTCTATTTTCCATTGCTTCTGCAGTTAGACAACATTAACATATATGTGGAAATCCAGTATATACAGTTTGAAGGAAACAAGTTCAATGAGTATAAGGGCACACTCTATGCATCACTATAATATCAATTTTCCATTGCTTCTATCACTAGTAAGCTTGCACGTGCAATGGACGTCTTGAATAATACAATTTGTTATTTTATTGTAATAATAATACCAATTTTAAGCATCCATCAAAAAATGATTCCAGTAGCAAGAACTTCTATCCGGTGCTTCAGTGATAGGATAAGTTTGTCACATACCTGAACAACAAACAAAAAGGAAACTAATGATTATAGAACATCATGGCATCGTAACAAAACATGTTTATAGAATTAACCATGAACTGAGTAATTACCCTTTAACATAATTAACCTTTCTAGATGGTTGGCTGGTCCTAGTCTATTGCATTTATAGAATTACTCAGTCCAACCATTCTAGATAATATCTATTGCATTTATAGAATTACACAGTCCATCTAGACTGGTCCAAACATATTTATAGAATTAACTAGCCAACCAGTTAACAGAACTTCATGTGGACTAAGTAATATCTTTTCATTTATGAAAAACTTTATTGCTTCTAAAAAATTGCAGGCTTAGTTTGGAAAAAAAATTACTCCCTCTGTTCCAAAATAAGTGTCTCAACTATAGTACAACCTTAACAAAATTGTATTGAAGTTGAGGCAATTATTTTGGGACGGAGGGAGTATCAAATTACCCATTAACAGAATGCATATAGATACATGTTTCCACTTAGTTTATCCAGTGATCAAATTAAAACTCCAGTAAACATAACATGGATCCAATCCAGATTTTTCGGCCATCTACCCTGAATTCCTTAGATAAAAAATGCGATCTTTGACCATACTTTTGCTATAAATATCAGTTGTTCATAATTTAATATTGGTTTGGCCATTGATCTTTAGCTGAAGATTGATGCTTTATGATTAACCATGGTAGTACCTTAAACTAAAAATAATAATTTCTAGAAAAAGGAAAAGGGTTGATTATACGGCAAAAAATATAGATCACATGAGCACGAAAAGCATTTCAAGTTCTCTTGTGTGAGTACCACCAAATCTGCACATTCCATGTATAAATTTTCTATGTACTAGAGACCTTTGCCTCCCAAAGTCTAAGCAGAGACCAATCAAATATACAAAGAGGATCCCGAAGTTGATAAAATTTTAACATATAAAATGTTGTCCATCATTTTATGCATTATATGCTAGTACAAAAGTTACAAAGTTATGGTATTATGAAATTATTTTTTCATGAAAAAATGTTGATACATTTTTACCTAACAAATTTGAATACTTTATTTTTCTCAAGAAAACAATTTGAATGCTCTTTTGTTGCTCATGAGCCAAATTTAGACTGCACGCTATCAAATATGCCATCTATTTAATAACGGGTGTAGTAGTTCACAACCAACTAATGCGCAATACCCAATAACATCATGATACGACATTGATGCATGCATCGACATGTGAATGGCAAGGAAAGATAGCGGTGTCAAAAATAGCCATATTTGAAACTACTATTTTCCTGAAGACCCCCCACACTATCCCAAATATATGACCTATTAGTCAGATCACCTCTTGCTCCTCTAGCAGAAATAACTGCCTCCCTAAGAGGTGATTCCTCGAACACTTGAAGTTCATCGCAACAAACTGGTCTAGAGGACGGTTTAATTATATGTTAATGAGGCCTCAACCAAATGCAGCGAACATGGTATCATCACCTTCCACACCATCACCATGGAGTAGCTCCTCGGCTGCTCAATGAAGCACGACACAATGTTGCTCACCTTGCTGGTGGAATCGTGTTGTAGTGCCTATTGCATGGTGCTGGGGATGAAGTGTCTAGCCCATCGTCTTGACTGCCAGCTAGTTCCATGGCTATGTCAACACAACAAATGCTATTTAACTCTGCCAATTATTCATGTTGTGTCAGTATTGAAGCCCCTAAATTTCTCTTAATATTTTATCCAAGTCTGGAACAAATGGATAGGCATGGCCTACTTTCTAGAAATAGAGAAACACAATAAGGGGGTATCGAGCTAGCGATAAAAGGTAAAGGTAGCTATAGAATCTATAGTAATCCTAATCAGCTCAAAACACCCAACACCAGAGAACATTTTGACCAAACTCCTTGTATAATCAGTACCACTGATAGCTTGTCCTTAGATCCCGAACCTTCTGAAAAACTCAAATTCTAGATAAGAATGTTGTATCTAGGTACGATATTTATGATGGAATTCCTGTAAAATGTTGCTCTACTCCAGTAAAGCTAATGGTAGCTACACCTAAACATCATGCACTAAAATGAAATATCTGAGGTATATTATATACGGTGCCACATCAATGAACTACTATAATGAGAAAGAAACGAGTTGAAATGCCTGAGTGGCATACATCAAGAATTTGGTTTAGGATCTTACCTTGGTCAACCAAAGATCTTTAATTTTTCCCGATCTTGATTTTACGAATGTCCTCCACTCAATGTGAATATTGGATTAACCAAAGAACTTATAAATTACATGATAAGTCCTTGAGGCAGGAAAAGTATTGAAAATATGGAGGTTGGGGTCACCATTGATGTTTCTGCTAAAAACTAAGGACTAAATACATGAAGTAAACTTGATAAGATGTTAGTCCTCTCAATTTCTTTGTCATTAATGACCAAAACCCAGTATGTTCGATGATACATCACAACCATCCTGATTATTTACAAAATATGAAAGGCACAAAGGAACTATATATAATTTCAAAAGACAATAGGTTCAAACCACAAAGCGGGAGAGGAGACTGAGTAAAGATCAAACAAACAACTTCATCTATCATAAAAAAACGTTCAGTGAAGTACTACAGATAATAGGTTCCACATTAAGCATCAGATGAGACCCAGTACACAACTTGTATTGCCATCATGGAAAAGATTCTCGTTTCACATATGAGTGTTTCTTTTTTGGAAACAAACAAAGCCCGCATGCTTCTAATCATGCCCGATAACCACTCTATCAGAATCACCTTCCATCGAGGAGCATGGTACCCGTTCACCAGAGCTAAGATAAACAAAGGAGTTCACAGAAGGATGGCCCAAACATATATTGTAGACACTCATGGCGCAACCTCCAATGTCAGTTGGTTTAATCTCTGATGTCAGCCTGATGGTCATTCTTTGAATATTTGGCGCCCAACTGAACATTTGTGTCACGAAATCAATCTCATGATCCCTACCTCTAAAGTTTTTAATTTCTACTTCTTCAAGATGATTCAAGGAGATAATTTGGTTCCTCCAATTCTTGGGCTCATTGCAAGGACAATTTTTAAGACACTTTGACATCTAGGACATAAAAAACATTACAATATATTAAAAAAATGGTGTGATTGTAAGATATACGTATAAGCAACACGGATAATTACCTCAGACCACCTCGATAGGACAAGCTTAAGCCTTTGTGTAGTAGTTTGAATTTGATGCATGCTAAGAAGATGGAACACAAATGCTGCTATAGCATGCTTTTTTGCGTGGAGATGTAGCTCCAAGACTGTAAAGTTGGTAACCGGAATTTTCTCTATCTCCCGCGTAAGGTTTAGTTCTATACCCATGTCCTTCTGCAAAAGAATAAATTATTTGGCCTTGTGTAGATCATAACATTCTTAGAATTAGTTTACTAAGAAAATGAAGTAGGTTGAAAATTGGGGTTGTCTATATGCAAGGTGCTGGAATTTACACATTCGTGTTATTTTATTAGCCTCTATATTGTTCCTAAGCTACTGTGTTCTTCATCCATAACATGCCTTGCATAATGATCTAGGCCTATTTGTGAGCCTACTACAAATCTTTTCGTCTGAAAGGAATAGCATGCACAAAAGGGCGCTTTAACTATGATAGGAAAAGTAACAAATAAAGGGAAAAGCAAGAAAAAAGATACTTATTAAGGCAGATATAATTCATTATTGTGTATTACCGATATTGAAAATATAATAAAATTAACTAAAATAATACGCAAGACCAAAAATTCTCAAAATCAAGATCATTACTCACATTACAAAAAACTTGCACTAAGCCATAACATGTCAAAACAAGTATAAAGTACTACAATTTTCATCCAAAAAGTAGAAAATTTGTTCACTTGTGCATCACATCAGTTGGATTGCTACAACACACACACACACACACACATAGAGAGAGAGAGAGAGAGAGCTTCAGAACATAACTATGATGGAAAAAGCAACAAAATTCCCTAAAAAAGGGATAATCAACCAAACAAAGTTATTGTGGCAGATATAGTTCATGGAGTAGTATTACCTTTGTTGAAAGAAAAAAACAAGACCAAGGAAGAATAAAATTGCCAAAAAAAATTAAGATTTGCACACACATTACATAGAACTTTCATACACTTGGTACATAACATGTAAGAAGTAGTATAAATAATGCATTTTTCATCATTCACTACTGGAATCAGCTACTTTGCCATCTGCCAGCTCTTTGTCGTCAGCTAGCAGACGGAAAAGAAGTTCTTTGCCATCAGTTACCCGAAAGCAGACGGCAAAGAACTGGCTGATGGCAAAGAAAGCCTTTGCCATCAGCATGTTCTTTGCCGTCCGCTAGCTGACGGCAAAGAGGGAGGGGGGCCCCCATTGAGGTGCTGGTTAAAAAATACTTAACGTCCCCCCGCTTTGCCGTCCGCCGCAGACGGCAAATATGAACAAAGCGGACGGCAAAGGAGGGTGGACGGCAAAGGATACCCTAACTAACCTAACTAACGGCCGAGCCTCCTGCCCCGCCCGTTACTCATCTCTCTCTCTCGACCTCCTCCGCCCCCGCCCCCGCCGCCCCCGCCCCCGCTGCCCCCGCCCCC
>NC_041385.1:835073292-835075258 GCF_002162155.2 Triticum dicoccoides
GACACCCTGACCCCGACACCCCAACCCCGACACCACACCCCGACACACAGACCACGACACCACACCCCGACACCCCGACCCCGACACGACACCCTGACCCCGAAACAGCACCCCGACACCGACATGACACCCCGACCCCCTAAACCTCCCGAAAAGGTGCTCTTTGGCCTTCCAGAGGCCGACGGGGTTATATATTTGTGAATTATTAGTTAGGTCATATATTTTTCGATTTTTTTATGAAAAACATCATATATAATTGTGTTGATCGGGTAGATTTAAATGTGCAGTTGTTTCATCGCTGCGAGGTTTGGTGTTCGACGACCTCGCCGTGCGTTTGACGAGCTCTGCCCCTTCGTTCGTGGGTGAGCACAAATGACATGCCTTCTCCCCCATTAATTATTTGCACAAATGACATGAAATTTGGTAGCTAGCTATATATGTGTCTTGAATCATCAGTATGCGTAACCAATATGTGTCTCCCGTCCGAAAGCGTCATAGTTATAAATATGCATGCATTTGCATATTTATAACCTTGATTCTTTCGAATTGTCCAACGCTATCCATGGACAGCCCGAGTATGTGTAGATTGGGTTTGTTTTCCCACATGCTTTCCCCGGATCCGACGCATAAATTTCGTCAGTGCCTCCCCTGTTGTTCTCCGGGTACACATCCTCTCTGTTTATTGCAGAGACGTGTATCAGGAGAACAGCAGGGAGGTGCTGCCAAAATTTTACGTCGGATCCGGAGCATAGCTTGGGAAAATGAACCCAATCTACAAATACTCGGGTGTGATTAGGACCTATCATTACCTATTAGAGTGTAGGTTGCATGGAGGTAATAAAATTGACAAAGTAGATCAACTGATGAATATATACATGGTGAATTATATATATAATTGTTGTGTGTCCAGTAGCTCTGAAAGTCAAGATGAGTGATCGTGCGTGGATGTATACCGGTCACACTGGTCAGAACAAATGGAGCATTGAATGGTTCAAAAAAAACCAAGGGGTTTGTGCAAGCCGCATTTGCAAATGGCCAGAGGAAAACTTGGTGCCCCTGTTTCCGATGCGGCAATTGGGAAAAGAGGACAGAGGCTGAAATGGGTAAACACCTGCAGAAGAATGGTTTTACGCCCGATTATACGGTGTGGACATTTCATGGTGAGTCTGCCCAACGTGACCGAGCTGAGGTGGATCATCGTTGCACCGACGAGCATGGTACCGGGATGGAAAACATGGTGCAAGACTATGATGATGCTCGGGATTCGGACGAGGAGATGGAGGAATCTGCAAAGGCCTTCAATGAAATGTTGGAGTCTTCAAAACGTCCGCTCCACGAGCACACTGAGCTTTGTCAGTTGGATGCCATCTCACAAGTAATGGCTTTGAAGGCTCAGTTCAACTTGGGCAGAGAATGCTATGACGCAATTATGACAGTATTTGGACGCTTTCTACCCAAAGGCCATGTAATGCCTGCAAACCTGTACCAGTCGGACAAATCCTCCGTGCACTGAAGATGCCCTATGAGAAGATACATGCCTGTGAGAAAGGATGTGCCTTATTTAGGCTTGACTATGCGGACTTGAACTATTGTCCCATTTGCAAGTGTTCCAGGTATATTGCGGTAGACAACGGTATGGGTGAGAAGACACAAACCAAAATCCCTGTTAGTGTTCTTCGGTATATGCCAATCGTACCAAGACTTCAACGTCTTTTCATGGTCGAAGAGACGACCAGACAGATGACATGGCACAAAACAGGCAAAAGAACCGAACTAGATGCAGATGCTAATATGATGATGGTACACACATCGGATGGTGTTGCGTGGAAAAAGTTTGATGAATTACATGCTGACAAAGCGGCAGATCCGAGGCATCCTCGAGTCGGCATCAGCACCGATGGGTTCAATGTGTTTGGTATGACGGTAGCCCAATACAGTTGTTAGCCCGTATTTGTCTTTCCACTCA
>NC_041385.1:835075557-835096309 GCF_002162155.2 Triticum dicoccoides
CCGGGGAAAAATATGAATGTGTACATGCAGCCGCTTAAGGACGAATTGCAAGAAGCCTGGGATAATGGGTTCAAGACATACGACACCTATAGCAAACGAAACTTCATAATGCGTGTCTGGTACATGTACTCGACACATGACTTGCCGGCGTATGCACTATTCGTTGGCTGGTGTGTGCATGGAAGGTTCCCGTGCCCCACATGCAAGGGAGCTCTTGAGTTTCGTTGGCTTCAGGCCGGTCGCAAGTTTTCTTGCTTCCACATGCATAGACAGTTCCTGGATCCTCACCATAAGTTCAGGAAAGACAAGAAGAACTTCATCAGAGGTAGAGTTGTAAAAAACTCTGCACCACCTGCGTTGACAGGCCAACAGACCCTGGATCAGTTAAACGCTCTCGAGCCAGATCCAGAGCGTCCAGGGTACTTCAAGGGGTATAATTCTGAGCACGCCTGGACTCACAAAACATGCTTATGGGATCTGCCTTACTTCAAAGACCTCCTTTGCCCACACAACATCGACGTGATGCACACTGAGAAGAATATCGCTGAGGCACTTTTTGGTACATTGGTCGGCATAGATGGGAAGTCAAAGGATAATACTAAGGCTAGAGTCGATCTGGAGGCGCTATGTGATAGGCCGTTACAAAACATGAAAGAACCGAAAGGAAAGTAGAACTGGACGAAGCCAAAGGCATGGTTCAATCTTGGAAGGCCAGCTATGAGGGAAATTATCTTGTGGGTGAAAATGCAGTTGATGTTCCCTGATGGGTATGCAGCGAATCTAAAGAGGGGAGCGAGTCTTGATAAATTGAAGATATTTGGTCTCAAGAGTCATGATTGGCACATATAGATTGAGCGGTTAATGCCGGTGATGTTGCGTGGCTTCATCCCTGAGGATGAATGGCTAATACTGGCAGAACTCAGCTATTTCTTCCATGTTCTTTGTGCGAAAGAACTATCGCCTGGCGTGCTAGAAGAAATGGAAGAGTTGGCGCCAGAGTTGATCTGCAAGTTAGAGAAGATCTTTCCACCGGGCTTCTTTAATCCAATGCAGCATTTGATTTTGCATCTCCCGACTGAGGCAAGATTGGGGGGGGGGGCTCGTGCAAAATCGTTGGTGCTACCCAACTGAGAGGATGCAGAAGACGCTTCGAGAAAAATGTAAAAATAACCGTAGAATTGAAGCGTCTATGGCTGAGGCATTCATCACTGAGGAGGCGGCAAACTTCGTGACAGCACACTACGAAACCAAAAATCGTCATTTGCATAATCCGAAGCCTCGGTACAATGCTGACGAGCCTCAAAAGGGTGGATCCAACCTCAGCCTATTCAAAGGCAATCTCGCACCAGCCAGTGTTTCAAATCCAGTATCTTTGGATAACGAAGAATGGCGGACCATTTCGTTGTATATCTTCAACAACCTGATAGAAGTGCGGCCTTACATCGAGTAAGTTCTCGGTACATTGTTTCGCAACTTCTATTTCCTTTGAACTGCTCTTATTCCCGGATATTTCATACAGTCGATACGTCGCCCTATTCTCGTATGGAGCGGTGATCCAAAAGGATTCCGTCGAACAGTATGAGCTTCTCGCAAAGCAAGGAGGCGGCTATCCCGGTTTCATCTCTTGGTTCAAACAAACGGTAAATTCTATTAGACAATTTTATTTCATTCGCTAATTTGTGCGTAATGCAACAATCCTTTCATATTAAACTTGTAGGCTAATTCAGAGTCTATGGACGCCGAATTGAGACAAGTCGCTAATGGTTTTGACTATAAGGTCCGTTCATTTGACAAATACGACATCAATGGGTATCGTTTTCGTACCTATGGCAAAGAGCTATCTATGGCCGACCGAAAGTCTACAAATTGTTGTGTATCTGCTATCGGCGAAGGAGGCACCAAGTACTATGGGAGAGTCGAAGCAATTTATGAACTTCTATTCTATGGTGAAAACCCACCGAATGTCGTAGTCTTCAAATGTTATTGGTTTCAGCCGAAGGAGACTAGAAGGACTCATGAACATATAGGGCTAGTTGAAATCAACCAAAGCACCCATTTAGATGTTCCTGATGTCTATATTATGGCTCAACAGGCGACCCAAGTATTCTATCTACCCTGGGCCTGCCAAACTAATCCAAATCTGAAAGGTTGGGATGTCGTTTATGAAGTGCCGCCACGTGCTAGACTATCTTCCCCAAAGGAAGAGGATTATGAACCTCACATTAACCCAGACACATATGAAGGAGAATTCTTCCAAAAGACACGTCTTTCCAAAAAGCGTTTCAAGAACCGGTATACTTCACCCCAAAACATTGAAGTAGACAGCGACAGTGAATCCCACATCACCCCAGAGGAGGAACAAGAAGAGCCGGAACAAGAAGAGGTTATTGTTGCGGACGACCTCTCAATGCTTGACCGATTACGTAAAGGTGGCCTTCCACATGTTGATGCCACTGAACCCTATGAGCCCGTCATTGATTATAGTGATGATGATGATTATGCATTTATTGATGATACTGATCAAGATTATTAGTAGTGTCAGGTATTCAATTTTTTTATGTTGTACTTGATGATGATACACTTAAGTGATATACATATTATTATTCATGTCGGTATTTTTTTATGTTGTACTAATTTCGTTTACTCTTTGTCATGGCAGGTGTTGAAAGATGGAAGGGGAGCCGACTGAGGCCAAGGACAAACATGCCCAAATTGAAGGTGTGCCACGCCATCAAGGTAGCTCCAGCTTATATCAGTTCGGGCGGAATTGGGTAATGTGGTTTGCTTCATTATTAATGCAATTCATTCATCATGCTAGCTTGAGCCCTTTAATTACTAATTTACTTTGTTTCTCTCTTTCAGGCATACTACAATAAGACAGATAAGGTGCCAGAGGGGTACGACCTGTATGCCATGGCCCACACTGCCTCTTACAAGCAAGTCAAGGGGAAGGCGAGGAAAGGGGAGGAGTTTAACCCGAGCCAGATCCCCTACAATCCAGAGCAGGTGATGATATCAAGTGGCGGGAGGTCCCGTGGCTCCATAGCCATTGATCCAGAGATTGCTCCTAGACCACGGTGAGTTTAATTTGAATGGACGTTACTTGCTAGTCTTAACATTTGAGTGTCATCATGCTAAAGAAACATTGGAAATGATCTTTGGTGCAGCGTTACTCCACACAAGCATCACACGATCCTTCTCCAGCTACTGGCCTGAGCCAGCCCGCTCCCACACCTCCATAATCAAGGTAAGTTTCTCTAGTTTTTTGCTTAACAAATGCATAAAGACCTAGACTTAGCTTTATTTCATCCAATATGCTTAGCTTAATGACCTAGACGTAGCTTCTTTTCCTGCAAAATGACTCAATAAGCTTACTGACCTCCAAAACCAGCCATTTTACCTAAGTTAGCTCTAAAACGATCTATACTTAGCTTTGTTTCCTCCAAAATGACCTAAGTTAGTTATAATATGCTTAGTTAACTAGGTTTGCTCAATAATGACATGTACTTACCTTACTTATGTAAAAACGGCATAATTAGCTTAGTTAGCTCATAAACGATCCATTTTACCTACATTAGCTCTAAAATGATGCATTTTACCTAAGTTAGCTCATAAACGATCCATTTCACCTAAGTTACCTCACAAACGATGGCGTGCTTCTTCTTCTAGTCTTCTTCTTCTTCTAGTCACCTTTTCTTAACTTTCTTATTTGCCATTTTGCAGATTTCATTCACTTCTCGGAAGTTAGCTTGCTATGATGGAGTGCTTGTTTTTAATTTCATTCTCTTCTAGTATTCTTGTAGCTTGCTACGATGGAACTTGCTATCTTGATGAAACTTTGCATTGTAATATGTATGTGCAACTTTGCTATCTTGATGGAACTTGCTATGTATGAGTGGATGAAACTATATATGTATGTACGATGAAACTTATGTGCTGTTAAATAGCTCTGTGAAATATATCTATATATGTCATATATATTTGCTGTGAAAATTGTTGGATTTAAAAAAAACAGAAAAAAAGAGCAAATATGCAGGCTCTTTGTCGTCAGCCACCGACGGCAAAGGTCTCTTTGCCATCAGCAGCGGACGGCAAAGAGGCCACGTGGCAGGCAACTATGCTTCCTGGGAGGCTGACCTATTTGGTCAGTTTGCCAACAGTGGCTGACGGCAAAGAGAAAAAAAACTTTGCCTACAGCGGCGGACGGCAAAGACCTTCCGATGTTTGCCGTCAGCGGCCGATGGCAAAGGCTTGCCGTTAACCACCTAACAGAGTAACAGCGCAATTATTGCCGTCAGTATTCTTTGCCGTCGGCAGCTGATGGCAAAGGACCCTTTGCCGTCAGCCGCCCGAAGCGGACGGCAATGTAGCTCTTTGCCGTCCCGTACGTTGCCGTCCACTTTTGCCGTCCGCCATCCGTGCCTTTGCCGTCCGCCATGGCTGATGGC
Organism: Triticum dicoccoides; assembly: GCF_002162155.2. Lineage (NCBI taxonomy): Eukaryota > Viridiplantae > Streptophyta > Magnoliopsida > Poales > Poaceae > Triticum > Triticum dicoccoides. The sequence goes on from NC_041385.1 coordinate 835,080,006, forward strand.
AAAGTAGCTGATTCCTGTAGTGATTACAACTTAAGTAGGAAAAAATGTTATACTCAACTAAGATGACTCATGCATCACATCAATTGTATTGCTACTTGTACTCACAAGCATGCAAACATCTAAAATAATCTAATAAATAGGAAAATTAGTTGAACAAAACAAGTAGGAATTAATTGAAACATGTATGTACAGAATTTACTTATGACATAATAGATTAGGTAGTAGTGTTACCTAGAAAGGATACAAATAAAAAGAAAGAACAATTTAGGTTGAGAATTGATGGACAAAACTAAAACACACAAAAAAGATAAATATTAGAAAATAATGAAATCATGGTTGTATAAAGGATAAATTGTAGGAGCAAACTTACCATAAAAGTGTGTGCAACAAGAAAATTTATTAAAAAATAAATTATATGTGTGCATGGTTCACTGGGTGAGTTCTTTAGATTATTCAGTCACCTTTTTTAGCTGTTGCATTGAATAGAAGAACTATTGTGTTCCTTGCCCATAACATGAATTTCGTAATAAGCTAACCCTATCGGTGAGCCTACTACAAATTTGTTCGACTGAAGTGATTAGCATACACACAAAAATATGAACAATAACTATGATCTAAAAAGAAAAAAAAATTCTCTAAAAAGGGAAAAGAAATAAAAAAACTTATTGTTGCATATATAACTCATGGAGTAGTATTACCTTGACTGAAAATAAAATAAAAAGACTGCAAGACTATGGAAGATAAATGCAAAAAAAATTCAATATTTGCACACACACTACAAGGATCTTGCACTATACCAGAGCATGTAAGAACAAGTACAAAGTACTCCAATTTTCCTTTGTATAGCTAAACTAGAAAAGTTATTCTCAATCACTACAATGACTCGTGCATCACATCAGTAATATAGCTACCCTTACTCACAAATATGTAGACATCTCAAAAAATTAGTGAGCAAGAAAATTATCTAGGATGAGAAATGAGTTTCCTAAAGTTGGAGAATCATTAAAATGGTTTTTGAAATGAATATGCAACATTGGTAGAAATATACTCTATCTAGTGTACCCCAATTCCTTCAGTAATGTGGCAGTGTTTCACAGAAAGAATAAAAATATAAATTTATGGATAAAACTTAAAAATATTGTTTTTAAGAAAAAAGACAAAATGGTTCTACACGAGAAAGAATTATAAGAGTAAAGTTACCATGAAAATTGTTGTTAGTAAGAAAATTTCTCTGAAATAAAAATTACACTAAATTAATTACGCAAAACTTTCTGCATTCTATATTCAGCTAACTATTACTATAAGTTTACTTATTGGCATGGATGAAGTAGAGGCAATTATGTTGGGGATGAATCATTGAGATACATTAAATATCACTCTCTGAAACGAGGCACAAAGTGTATGAGTGTCAAATCATAAGGACCAATAAACATACAAAAAATCAAACAAATGCTAGGAAAACATGCAATTAAAACCTAGCAAGCGTAATAAGAAAAAAATTCTGCAAAAGATATATTTTTTGGATTAGATAAAAATAAGTGTATAGCATATACTCCCTCCGTTCCTTTATATAAGCTGTATTAGTTTTTTGATAAAAATTCCGAATGTAAGGTGCATTTTTTTTTCTATTTCCTCATAATTCCCTTGTTAGCCCTCTAGAAAAAGAAAGTATTTCTCTCTCGATTATCTATATCTCTCCTTGTAGAAAAAGAAGGAAAATATCTCTCTGTCGATTGCATGTATCTCTTACTTTCCTGGACTAGCTGATTTACTTGCCATTAGACAAAAATTTGCCAAGGGTAATTTTGTCCTAACTTATCTATAATTAGGTGTCTTGGTCATCGTGCCAAAAATAATACACCTTATATAAAGGAATGGAGGGAGTAATATACATGGCACAAAAACTAAACAAAGAAATCCAGTTTATGAAAGTTGCACACACTATGCACAAAACTTACAATATTCCTTAACATACAAAAACTAATATAAATACTACAACTTTCGAAAGAACAATAACTTTAGTTTGAATTATGTTTTGGACAATATTTAACAAAAACAGTTGCTTCACAACTATATTTTTGTGTAGGGCATAGCTCTATGCACAAGTCAACAAACTAAGAAGAAACAAAAAAAAAAGCAAATTAAGGTGCATTACTCACTCTCTCTTGAACACACATATTTGACACATAATATGCAGGCCAACCCATCTCTTTCCCTCTATCTCCACTCTCTATCACTGAGAAACACATGCGTTGATACACAGACACACAATCCACCTATGCACCCACACACTAGCGCACCTACCCATGCGCGCACACACTCCAGCAATGCACTTCAAACGGGCATGCTCTATCCATCTCTCCACCTCTCACTTCTACTCAAAGTTGGCACAAACTATAAACATTCTATCCACCAAATGCATAAAACTTAAAAAGCATCTCACGGATGAAATGTCCGAGAAAAAAATTAATTCCAAATCTCTACTCTTTAAACAAAACAGTAGCGCTCCTTTTCCTGCAGGCAAGACGCTTCATCAACCGGTTCTACCCTCCCACCACACTCCACCAATCTTTTTTGTTCAGTCGGTTTTTTGTCCCACCACACCCGTTGTACACACCTTCCCCTTATGCTCATAAATCACCATAATTTGCATGGTCTTCTAAAGAAATTTCACCTTAATTTACTTATCAAACTTCATTTTTCAAACTATTTATAAGGTAAATCACTGACAGAATTTGATAAACATTTATTTACACAACTGAATTAATATGGGTAGGTAAATCACAAGCTAACGTCTGAAATATTTATATCTCATTGGAACGCACGGGCAATGTCCTATAATTAAAAAATAGATAAACAAGTAAAAAAATAGGTTAAAAAGAGAGACATACATTAGCAAATATGTGCAAAGATAGGACATGAACACGAGAGGGTTGTGAACATGCGTGTTCGCCTTCATTGATGAGCTCCCCATCTTTGTATTTGTAATCATCCTCTATCATGTCCACCTCCATTTTTTGAAGAGACCATAACCCAAACACATGAGCCAACGTTGCATACGCAAACCTCCATGAGACCTTCTCCAACATTGGCGCCGAGACAGACACGCTGAGGTCCGAGCTTGCACAAACATCAAGCTTCAGTTGCTCAAGTAGCGGAGTGGTGATGTTGGTGCCCTCACATTGCGTTTCATGAACACAAGCTCCAACTCTTGCAGCGACACAGAGTGCACCGTAACATCACGTGTAGACGTATCTGCATTCATCTTAAGCACACGCAGGCATGGGCATCGGTAGACCATGGTGGCAACGTCAAGGACGGTGCAACCCATGAGAGACAACCTCTCAAGTGCCAAGAACGGGTCATTCGACATTTGCTGTGTGAAACAGACGGACCGCAACGTCATCGTAATTGATGTGGCATTAGGGAAGCATGGCAGGTCAGCACGAAGGCATCTGCCGAAGTCGGTAATGAAGACAAGCTCCCGCGGAGAGAGCCTCGCCGCCGCGTGGAGAATGGATGCAAATTGAGCGTCTTCCACATCGTAGTTCTTATGACTCTCGCCGAACTCGATGCCAAGGAGGAACACAATAAGGCCGAGCCCCAAAGGAACCTTGAGCGCCACCAGGGCCGCTTCGAGCAAGCTGGGCTCGACCTCACGGTAGGTGACCCTCAGCACCTGCAGCCGCGGGCAGCGGTTGAGGAAGGCCACAAGGTCGACAATGTTACCAGAGAGAGACAGCCTCTCCAGCGCGGGGAGCTCGGCGTCTGGCAACTTGACGCGGAGCAATTGGGCGTCCATCTCGATGGAGGTGGTGCAGAGGAAGCGAGGCACGGAGATCTCGATGCGGCGGCCTGGCTTAATTATGTAAGACCGCGGGAGGTAAAAGACGACCTCCTTGGGCGAGATCCGCTTGGCGGGGAGCAGCAGCGACTTGGCCTGGGCGTCGTTGCGCTTGGCCTCCTCGCGCCGCACGCTCCCCGCGAGGCGGATGTCGAGGACGGACACGCCTGGATGCGGATGGACGTGGGCAAGCGCCTGCCTGACCACCCCGGCCGGAACGTTGCGGAAGGTGAGCCCGGGGAGGCGCGCCCAGAGGCCGCGCCACCGGCGCGCGAGGACGCTGGTGCGCGGGCGCAGCCCAGCCGCCCGAGGATCTGGAGCAGCATGTCCTCCGGGAGCGCGCTGATGCGGTCGCCTTCGTCCGGGGCACCACCGGAGAGCCTGCTCCATCAGGCGTCGGCGGCGGCGCCGAGCGCCTGATGCGGCGCGCCGACAGGAATTTCATTCGCGAGGTAAAAATGAAACAAAACCCTAGGCACGCGACCCCGCGTCAATAAAAATGGCAGCTCGTTATCGTTGTCGGTTTCGGTGATCGTTGCTTTATAATACTATATAAAGTGGGGGAAACCCTTTTTGATAAAAACGGCAGCTCGTCAATTACTTAACGGCCCAGCCCACAAAGCCCGTTTCCAGGCCCGGGCATCACGGCCCACGAAGCAACGATATCTCCCTCTTCCTTCCTTCGGATAGGAGGAGGCAGCAGCGCGCGCTCAGTCGCATCACCGAGCTCGAGCTCGCTCTCGCTCTCTCGCCGGCGATGGACGTGGCGGGGGCGCAGGCGCGCGCGCTGCCGCTCCTCCTCGGCCGCCCGGCCGCCTCACTCCGGTGCTCCGTCTCGTTCTCCTGCGGCGGCGCGCGGCGGAGCTGGGCCGCGTCCGCCGCCACGGCGGATGGGGAGGACGCCAGCCGCGACTACGAGCGGGTGGCCATGGACACCCCCGGCGCGTACCGGCTCGTGGACCGGAGCACCGGGAAGAGCGTCATCGTGTGGGGCGGCGTCGACGACGGCGGCGTGCCGTCCCCGGCGGTCCTCTCCAGGGTCACCGCCGACCGCTGCGCCTCCAAAGGTTCGCCGTCCATTTGGCAATTTCTAATCTGTTACGCGGATTTTAGCATAAATGTTCATGGCCGGGTTTAATTTAGCCAAAATTTCATGAAACGTGTAGTGCCTGCGTGAAATGTGTTGCTTTTCCTGAAGAAAATGGGGCAATTTTTGACACTACAGGTGCAGAAAATGGGGGGAGTACTGCAGGTGTTGGGAGCTTTGGAAGACTCAAGGCGCAGAAAGTGCAGGCTTTAGCTAGGAGATCAGCAGCCCAGCTCAAGAGGGAGGGCACTTGTGGCCGCACAAGCATCGCACGGCCTAGTGAATCTCCTTATGCTGATTCTGATGAAGATGGAAGCAAATCTGGAAGAAGGAAGTCTGTCTCAGACCGCGCAAAACCGAATGGTGACTCCAGGGATGAGAGGAGCAGGGCCGTGCGTTCTCTGAATTCTGTCCTGAGGCAATACAAAGGCGACGATGATTCAGATTTTTCTGATGAAGAGCCTGCTTCTGGCCCCAAAGTTTGGGGTAAAGTTGCCGATGCTACGTCTTATAGAAGAGAGGATCGGAAGCAGAAGGTCCCTTTGGACAGTGGGTTTTTCAGCCGCAGATCTTTTAAGGAGATTGGCTGTGGCGATGAGATTCTAGGTGCATTGACAACCTTTGGGTTTTCTCAACCATCACATATTCAGGTAAACACATTTTTCTTTTCTCTTCGTTTACTGCCCTCAAAAATATATTCAATTGTTAGTTGCATATCAATTGGTCACCAGTAGAAGGCTCAGTACTCAGTATCTTAGTCCATTCATAATAACTGAGTTCTTACACCTATGCACGCATTAGTTATATCCATACATGCTATTTGCTAAACGTGCTTTCCTGAACTGTCCCGTTAAACCGTCTTAGGCTATGGCATATGGTCCTGTCTTGGAGGGGAGGAGTTGCATTATTGCTGATCAGAGTGGGTCTGGCAAGACATTGGCATATCTCTGCCCTATAGTTCAAAATTTAAGGAAGGAAGAAGCTATGGGGATCCACAAACCATCGCCCAGGAACCCACGAGTCATAATATTGACACCTACTGCTGAACTTTCTTCTCAGGTATGCTATATTACTTGCTGAATGTGATGTTGCTGAAGCTTTATGATAGTTCTAGTATGAATTTCAGGGAAATAATAATTATGGAATAACCTGTTGACTCATTTCTCTAAATACAGGTCCTTCAGAATTGCCGTTCAATTTCAAAATCTGGGGTCCCCTTCAGGTCTATGGTTGCGACCGGTGGATTTCGACAGAAGACGCAGCTGGAAAGCCTTGATCAAGAGCTAGATGTACTTATAGCAACACCTGGTCGGTTCCTGTATCTGCTTCAGGAAGGCTTTGTGCAGCTAAATAACCTCAGATGGTATATATGGCTGCTTCTTTTTCCAGTCATTTTTTAAAAGTTGAGGAGAGAGATAAATTAGTGGATGCACTAGATAGCCTAAGACCTAAGTTAACATGTTGATCCCCCTAATTGCAGTGCCGTGTTCGATGAAGTGGATATTTTATTTAGTGAAGAAGGCTTTGAACAAGTGCTTCATCAGTTGATTACTGTCGCACCAGTGACCACACAATATCTTTTTGTCACTGCAACTCTTCCTCTTGATATATATAACAAGGTTGTTGAAACCTTTCCCGACTGTGAGGTGATCATGGGACCTAGTGTCCACCGGACAAGCGCCCGTCTTGAAGAGGTGGGTCATTGCTCACCTTCTTAGTTTCTGTAACCCTTTGCTATGCTTCATATACTGTCTGGAAACACTTCTAGGAAATACTCCTGAAGTGACTTGTCTCTCTGTTGCTACTTACATTGTTTACAACTTCAGGACTTGCTGCGTAAAACAATGGTATTGGTATTATCATGTGGTATTGATCCCCTAGAGTGATTACATTTGACATTTGTACTGTTACACTGCAGATTCTTGTGGACTGCAGTGGAAATGACAATGATGAAAAGAATCCGGAAACAGCCTTTTCAAACAAGAGAACAGCACTTCTAAAGATTATTGAGGAATCTCCAGTTCGTAAAACAATCGTTTTCTGCAATAAGGTACTAGTTCCTCTCCCTTGTATCTCTGTATATCATCATTCATCAATACCAAACATAACTTCCTCAAAAGAAAAAAGAAAAACATAAGAAAGTCCCACTGTCTGACAACTACTCACATGCTTTATGTTCCCAGATTGAGACATGTAGAAAGGTTGAGAACGTGCTGACACGGCTGGACAGGAAGGCGTCACAGATCAAGGTTCTACCGTTCCATGCTGCACTGGACCAGGCGAAACGCATCGCAAACATGAAAGAGTTCCTGAAGAAACAGACTACCGACTCAATGTTCCTCGTGTGCACAGACAGGTGTGTATTCATTTTTTTTTTGGCACGGACAGGTGTATATTCTTTTTTTCTTTTGCACAGACAGGTGTATATTCTTTTTTTTTTTGCACAGACAGGTGTAGTATTCAACTAAACAACATTTCTGCACTGGTAATTTCTGGTTTTATATCTATCGTTTCACTAAACTGATGGGCTGAATGTATCATTTATTTGATGGTGGCAGAGCTTCGCGAGGGATCGACTTCACAAACGTGAACCACGTGATGCTCTTCGACTACCCCCGCGACCCGAGCGAGTACGTGCGCAGGGTCGGCAGGACGGCCCGTGGCGCGTCGGGCGACGGCAAGGCTTTCGTGTTCGCGGTGGGCAAGCAGGTGTCCCTGGCCAGGAGGGTGATGGAGAGGAACCTCAAGGGGCACCCACTGCACGACGTCCCGTGCTTCTAGTTCTAGAAGTGGGGCTGACGACGCTCCTCTGCCCCACACGCAGCTCTAGCTAGTATTATTTTGCAGTAGTATATGATGATGTATACGCACTAGTGGCACGTCTAGGAAGGATATGTATGCTACGTAGTATTTCTGCTCATCATACATTTATTCAATTAGGTTAAAAACATGTGTAGTACAATGAGAAGGGCGAGGTGTTTAATAACATTGAAAATAAGTGCAAGGCACTCATGTTCACATAGATGATTCAGTAGTAAGTGGCAACTGAGGTAGTAGTGGCAGATGCATACGAGCATACAGTATAAGCTGGACTTGTTAATGCTGCTGTGCTGATCAGTTCAGAAAGGTGTAGAAAGCATAAGAAGAAAGATGTGGTGGAAGAGGTAGCTGATGTAAGCAGATGAGATGAGAGCACAGGCTTAGATGAGCCTGTCAACTGTACCTTGATTTAAAATAGAAAGAAAGTTCAAACAATTCCAAAAAAAATTGTGGTGCAAGATGCTCCTGTGCGCGAACTCCGTGCAAAATTTTGTGAAGTTTGGACATTCAAGGAGCTCGTGGCAAAAAAGACAAAATCAGGCATAAACAGTGTAATTTTCAAAAGTTTCTCGGTCATCCGAAATTTGTCTTTTTTGCCGCAACATCCACGGAGTTCACGAACATGAGCATCTTGCACCACATAAAAAGATTGGAATCTTTTGAACCTTTTATCTATTTTAAATCGCGGTACTGTTCATGCCCGGGATCATGCGAGCCCGGGCACCAAATTGCCGCTCTCGCACGGGTAGTTGAACTCTGCTGACTGACTACTGGGCTGGCGGATGTGGAAGAGCTGCAGCTGGGCGCTGTGGAGGATGGCGCGGGTCTGCTCGTTGGCGGCGTCACGGGCCCCCAGCATCTCCTCCTCCCACTTGTTCACCCTCTCCTTGTGGATCCTGACACGGAAAACAGCAAGCAGATGATGGGCAACCCAGGAGGCAGGAGCAAGCAAGATATGATGCTGCGACTGTAGAGGCGGTCCTCGAAGTCGGCGGCGAGGTCCTTGAGCATGGCGCGCCCGGAGTCCAGCATCCCCGACACCTGCAATGGATCGTCCGTTCATGTCTCCGGTCGATTAAGGCGGAATCGATGGAGGAGGAGGAGAGGGTGGCCTTGCGGGTGAAGTTGTCGATGGCGAGGAGGATGCGCTGGACGTGCTCCTCTGTCACCACCAAGCCCACCACCTCAGCCTCCAACGCCGCCACGATGGCCATCTCCTCCCCGTCCAACTTCGCCGCGTCGGCGCTCATGGCGACCCTGGAGGATGCCGCCGGTCCCGCGCTCCCCAGGCTCCCGTTGTCGTCGCCGTTGCTATGCACAAAGCAACAAACGCGTGGATAAACTTCTCGATAAAAACTCGAATCAAATTCTAAAAATCGGTGAGTAGTTCTCATCAACCAGGAGACAAAATATGACCGGAAATCAGAAATCGAGCGAGGCACACGTGTTGAAGTGCATGCTCTAGCCAATTTCAACTAAAAGACCGATCTGATAAAAGAGAGTAGACAACATTAACAACACGCACACTCCATCAGGTTCAATCGGTGCCAGGGACTGTGGTATCCCCAGCCCACCAGGGTTCAAGTCCTGGTGCTCACATTTATTCCTAGATTTATTTCAGGATTTTCGGCGATGCGCATTCAGTGGGAGGAGACGTTCCCGTCGACGGCGAGGTGCCTACGGCGACTTCATAAATTTCAAGATGATATGCCGACTTAGTCTTTCGGAGGTGCTTATAGGGATAGGGTGTGCGTGTATGCGTTCATATGGGTGAGTGTATGCTCGTGTATATGAGCGCTTACTATGTTCAACAAAAAAGAAACTCGAAAGCCAACGGGAAACCCCATCCCCGATTCGACTCGTACGCTCCCCATCACCCTTTTTTTTAGGGTAACTAGGGAGTTATTCAAAGTTCAAGACATCCGGGCGGCCCAGCGAAAGAGACGCAGCTCCTTTTGCTATCGAGTGGGCCTCAAAATTATTTTCCCTACGCTCGGAACGGAAAGAAACAGTAAGAAAACTATTCCTACTAACAAGAATTTCCTTTAGGATCGGAGCATAAACCGGTGTTGCAGCTTTGTTGATGTTCGAGATCACCTCAAGGCAGTCCGAGGCTATCACCAGATTTTGAAGGTTCAAATCCCGAGCGAGCGCAAGAGCTTCACTGCACGCATGCGCCTCCAAAACTCGCTGGATCAATCAAGCCATCAAAAACCACAGCAGAAGCTCCTAAGTACTTGCATGTACTGTCACGGCACACCGCAGCCGCTACTCTTTTCTCCCCCAGTGATGAGACGCTCCCCATCACCCGAAACGGCGAGGCCGGGATCGATTACAAACAGCCCAAGCCAAATCAAAAACCCACCACGGAACCAAGGAGAAACAACTCAGAACCGAATCGCGCGAGCAAATCGACGAGGCAACAAGTCGAATCACGGGGAGCTCCTAAGGCGCGCCTTTAGCGCCCGTAACGAGTACTGGTGCCCACGCGCTGCCTACCTGGGCCTGGCCCAACAATGCCGACGCGCCTGGTTAACCGCTCTCAGGATTCGAACGCGAAAAAACAGCAAAAAGGCAAAAAAGGTGCACCTCTCAGGATACGAACTAGAGACCATGTCTTCCTGTACGAGTATGCCTAACCACTAGAACAACTTAACTTTAGTGAACTATTAAAGCGCCAACAGTATAAGAATGAGCGTCCGGTTCATAAAATTTGAAAAAAGTTCATCGAAATCTAGAAAAAGTTCATCAAATTTGAAGAAAGTTCATGGAATTTTAAAAAATGTATTTTTCGTTTTTTGTTCGTGATTTCAAAATGTGTTCCTAGTTTTAAATTTATTCAGTTTTTAAATTTTGTTCACAATTTTAAATTGTTCAGTGTACATCAAAAAATGTTCAATGGGTATTTAAATGGTTTTTCAGCGCATATCACAAAATTGTTCAATGTGTAGTTAAAATTTGTTCAGATTATATTACAAAAAAATTAAATGTATAAAATTTGTTCATCTTATATCAAAAAAATGTATAAATATGTTTTAAATTACTTCAATGTATCTCACAAAAATGTTCGCTGTGTAGTTAAAAATTGTTCATCGTACACCGAAAAATGTTCAGTGTATATTTATAAATCGCTTGTCGTATATAAATTTTTGTTCATGTTCTCAATAATTGTTCACGTTTTAAATTTATGGAATTTGAAAATTTTCATCGAATTTTAAAAAAGTTCATCGGTTTGATAAAAGTTCATTCAATTTCAAAAATTTCACGAATTAAAAAAATTCTCATTTTTAAGAAAATAAAAAAGGAAAATGAGAAAAGAAAAAGAAAAAAGGAAACAGAAAAAAAAAGAAAAAAACGCCCAGAAATCAGCGAGCAGTGAACCTGTTGGTGGGCTCTCGCGGCCTATGTAAATAAAAGAACAAAAATAAGTAAATGAACACAATTGGTACGATGGTTTGTTGGTCAGTGTGCTGCTGTAGGTGGGGAGCCTTGTCCGGTAGATCGATCCATCCATCCATGGATCTACCCAACAAGCTCCTCGCCGACGTCCTCCGCCGCATCCCGCCAAAGCGTCTCGCCGCCTGCAGGCGCGTCTGCAAGGACTGGCGCGCCGCGATCGACGGCCACCGGCTGGTCCTCTCGCACCTCCTGCCGGGCGCGCCGCTCGGCATATTCATCAGCTACACGGGCAACGGACATTGGGACGACACGTGTTTCTTCTCCCGAGGGACGCCTTTCGACGGCGGCATCGACACCCGTCTCGCCTCCGCGCCGTCCTCACAGTCCTCATGCATGGTCATCGACCACTGCAACGGCCTCCTCCTCTGCACGTCCGGCGACGGCACGTGCTTCGTCTATAACCCGGCGACACGGCGGTCCATGCAGGTTCCGGCACCAGGGGGCATGGAGCCTGGGTGGGGCGTTGGCTCGTCGGCATACCTTGTGTTTGACCCCGTCGCGTCTCTCCACTTCGAGGTGTTCTTTCTCCCCGATCGGTTGCGTGTCAAGCCCAAGGAACCAATACCCGCAAAGCCATCGCCACCACCATTCAATGTGGGGCCACTTTTCATGACTAGTGCCACGGATAACGAGTTCCTGCCTGAAGTCGACACAGACGATGATGGAGAGGATTGGTTAGTGGATTCAGAGGGGGAGGATGCACATCCACATTATTTAAGCTCTCGTCATGAGCATGTCGAGGTGAGGGACACAATGGAGGCGATCGAATGGCCACCAATGGTGTACAAGGTGCAGGTGTTCTTTTCAAAGACAAGGGGGTGGGAGGATAGGATGTTTGTCCGGAAAGATGACGCCATAGGTAATGTGGCCGGATTGTGGATGCGTCAATGGTCACCAAGCGTGACATATCCTTTTTGGCCTCGTCATCGCTACACTGCCTACTGGAGGAATTCTCTTTACATCGAATGTCTTGGTGATTTCATCTTGAGGTACATGAATTAAACTCTTTTGTTGCTAGCATCTAGTGCTTTAGATTGCTTTCGACATAGTAATAATTGTTTTTGTTTGCTAAACCAAGAAATTGAATGATATTATGCAGATTCTCACTATCGACGGGAAAGTATCTAGCAATAAAATGCCCAAAATTTCTTAGGGACAACGAGTCATGGCTGTTGAAGGCATCATCACATCTAAGAAAGTCCGGGAAGGGGTCTAATACACCACAACTGACAAGGAGTCTTGGCTCCAATTATGGATACTGAACGACGAATCAGAAGCATCCCATGGGACGCCGCCGGTATGGGAGATGGTGCATTATGTTGACGTTGAACCTCCCATGAGGCAACTATTGCATGAAAAACGCCAACATATGAGTCAGTCTTGGATCTTAGATCACGAGGATGCCAAACCGCCGGAACTTGGATACTATGAATGGGACTCCGATGACGATCATGATGTTACACCTCTTGCAGGACAAGGCGATGGTGATGACGATCATAGTAAACGCTACTGGGCTTGTTCGTTGGACCATGTAGGGTACCATCCAGACAAGGAGATTGCTTTCCTGGCTTCTTTGTGCGATGGTGGGGTCTACGCTTACTTCTTGGGCACCAACGTGCTCCAGTACTTGGGTCACCATTCCCCCTCACGGGAAGAACAATTTATTACCCCGCCCATAGTGAGGGAGTCATATGTGTACACACCTTGTAGGTTTGATCTTCTTCCTGATGAGAACGACACTTTGTACTGACTTGAGTAGCTAGATATGAGAAGATTGGTACTCAACTATAATGAACAAGACAACTGAGTTTGTAATTCGCATACAATTTTTTTTCTTCAAGCGATTTTCATGTGCAGGGCAATGCAGCAAACTGAGTTTGATCTTCTTGCCCGGACGCTTGGCCTCACCGACACCACTATTTAAAGTCGGCCGCACCCAGCGAACAACACACCACAACCCCAGTCGCTCCATGTTTTCCTCCATGATCAGCGGGAATGCTCTGTGGGATAGCCTTTCGAGGGAGATGAAGCACGAGGTTGCCGCCCTTGCAGCCATCTGCCAGAGCCACTGTGCCAAGCAGATCGAGGCCGACATGTCAACCAGCTCCCTCGAGATCTCCGACAACGACCCCACCATGGAGACAGGCTTCGACGACGACTCGCTGCCGGAGCCCGCGGTGGTGCATGTGGGCTTGACCATGGAGTAGGTGCAGCACACGTCAACACCGCCATGTTAGAGGAGATGCTTGCGACGGCTCCTATGTCACTATTGCAGTATGCGCAGGAGGAGCAGCGCTACAACTTGATCCTCCTCGAGAAGCACCAGCTGACAGAGGGCTAGATCTATCGCGAGCGAGTGACAAAGTCTTCGCGACCATGGCCGCGGTGAACCCCAACTTCGTTGTAGAGCAGCAAGCGTTCTACGAAGACGCCCGCGCTCAAGCCGCCACTTGCGATGCGCAGGCGATGCAGCCGGACGCGGAGGCGGCGCTGACTGCGCAGGTGATGACGGACCTGAATGCCGCCAGTTCGCGTTTTACGCGCCGACAAACACTATTTGGTTGTGCCGGTACGACGACGAGAGTGTCGGCCCCTCCATTCCATCGTGGAACTCACGTCCACCAGTGATCGATAGGTCGCGGACGCCTTTGAGAATGAATTGGGCATGGGAGGCGGCAGGGCATTGTGTTCCAAGTGAGTCGGTCTGCCACCAATTTTATACTCTTCCTCTCTAGGGACTACACCTTGACTTCACGAGTCTTGTCTCCTGCATCCATGGAGACGGCAAATAGAGGACACAGCCGCCGGAAGAACAATAAGGACTTGGACGACGGTCGCCGCCATAGTCTAGGTTATAGGTTAATGCGCTCCCCTCCCCCCTCCCCCCTAGTGAATATTGTCCGAAATGTAATGAATGTGCTCTGGTTTGTATGAAAATAATCCGGTTTGCATGTAATTTGTCCGGTTTGTTTAAAGCTGATTTGAAATGTAAACGTTGGATGGCCAGCTCCCGCGTCTATGTCCGTGGACTGGTCCCCCTGTCCGCGGATGAATGCGATGTCCGGTTTGTTCATGATCAACATTTTAAATATTTTTCAGCATTTTTCAAATATTTGTTCAACATTTTAAATAGTTTTTCAAATATTTAAGATTTTTCTCAAAAGCTTTATTAACATTTTTTTACACGATCAACATCTTTTCAAATACTTGTTCAACATTTTTCAAGAAATTGTTTAACAGTTTTCAAATGCTTGTTCAACACTTTCCAAATATATATACTATTCATCACCCAGCGTACAAAATAAGTTATTCTTCGCCCAAGATAATCTTATGCCGGTTTCATAAATAAATTACATTTGGAATACAAATAGCTACGTTCATATTGATTCACTACGTAAAATTTGGCATGAGAAAATAAAAATATACTCCCTCCGTTCCTAAATATTTGTCTTTTTAGAGATTTCAAATGGACTATCACATACGACATATTTTAGAGTGCAGATTCAGTCATTTTGCTCCGTATGTAGTCACTTGTTGAAATCTCTAGAAAGACAAATATTTAGGAACGGAGGGAGTAGGTCATAAGACTAGAAAAATTGCATTTTATGTATATTTTACACTATAGTTTTACGTTTGTAATTTTACATGACATAAAATATTTTTTTCAGTGATTATATATTTTCTTATGGTCTAAATAAGACAAAATTTATGGAACGTAAAATTATGATGCATTAATGTTAAAATAGAGGAGGGTGAAGAATAAATATTCCTCACCTAGGATGACGAATAGTCAATCCCTATATATATATTAGAAATATTTCAAAATATAATAAAAATAAAAATAAAGCAAAAAAACCAAATCAGAAAAAGTAAAAAGGAAAAAGAGGTTGCGGCCTCCCGCGCGCGTGGGCCGGCCCAAATCTCTCGCCCTTTCAGCGAGTAGGAAGCCAGACTCGCTGAAGGCGAGATATAGGGCACCCATCTAACTATTTGACTAGATAAGGTGGCTCACGGCCATCAAACTGTTTGCTTATTTCAATGTGTGAACTTTTTTTAGTATCATTTTTAATGAGTGATTTAGTTTTAAAATGAGAGAAATTAGCTTTTGAAATGACTGAAATTAGTAGTTTGAAATGAGTGAATGAGTTTTTTGAAAATGATTGACAACTAATTTTTAAAATAGAGTAAATGGTTTCTTTAATTTAGTGAAAACCTTTTTTTGAAATGAATGAAATTAGTTCGAAATCTTTATTTTTAATGAGTGGAATCATTTTTTTGTTATGAGTGAAATAATTATTTTGAAATGGGTAAAATTATTTTTTTAAACGGTAAAATTTAAACTAGTTCAAATGAAGCCATAAGCTTCTTCCAAATTTTGAGGGTGTACCTATATTTCAAGAAGAGATGAGGGTTGTTTCTTGTTCTTACTTGTGAAGCTAAAAATGGACAGAATTAGGCCATTTGTGAAGATGGTCTGCCATCGAAATTCGATAGTTGGTCACTAACTATGTGTAGATTTTGCATTTCAGTAGAGCCCAACTTTTCCACACCATATATGGGGTGGTCGTGGCAATGAGATCGGGGATTTGCCAGCCATAGGCAAAGGTCAAAGGATGAAACTATTGTGAGTATGACAGATAGTGTCCAATCTATGTACGATGTAAAATCGAACGGTGTTTGTGCAGTTTGGTATTACGCACCCATGTCTGGATTTCTACATGTTTAAGAAGTCCTATGTGTCATTGTTCGTCACATGATAGGATTCAATGTTATTGTATCAACCGCTCATCTTGCAGCAGAGAGAAACGAACTGTCGAATGTGCTCCGAATATTTTTTATTGTATCCGAAGAGAAAAGAACCGTCAAATGTGCTCTGAATATTTTTTATCGTTGTTACTTTTTTTTGAAAAGGAGCATAACCCCCAGCCTCTACCTTAAACGATGCACACATCCATCTTTACTATTACACTTCTGCTTCGGTACAACTCCTAAGCACATGAACAAACAAGATCTATCCATACAGCTTCATAATAAAGAGTGGGATGTTGTTTTTAGAATTACGTCGCCCATGCCCTGTGTACCTACCATCAATAC
>NC_041385.1:835096664-835114829 GCF_002162155.2 Triticum dicoccoides
GTCTTTAAGTCGTGGCATAAAAATACAAAATAAGTGGGCGGAATCGATCTTGCAACCACATCATCCCAACTAATCACTGCTAAAGCAATAGGAATGAAGCCCTTTTGATGATTGTTGGTAAGAGCGAAAGTCATAAGAACAATATGGCATCAAGATAAGAAAATATTTCTTTGAACATTTTGAAATTTATTAACAATTTTTAAATGCAGAATATTTTACAAACACAAATAATTTGCAAATTATGAAAAAAAAATAAAATATCAGAAAATATTGGAATTCAAAACAGTTTTAGGACATGAACATTTTTTACAATCCATGAATAGTTCTTACAGTGTGAATACTCTTTGAAAATTCTGAATATTTTTTTCAACATGAATACTTTCTGAAACTTTAACATTTTTTTGCAGAAATGGGAAAAAAATTGAGATGGTAACAAAAACCTTTGAAATTCCCAACATTCTCCGAATTTTCGGCAAACTTATTGAAAACTACAACTTATTCATAAAATAAATCGCGAAATCTGTATCATTCTTTGGAACATGTGGATATTTTTGGCAAAAGAAGAACATTTTCTAAAATTCTAAAACATTTTTATAAAAAATATGATCATTTCTTAATTTGTTATCAAAATTTGATAATGAAACATTTTCTTGAAATTCTACAGAAATATTCGAAACAGCCAATATTTTTTGAAATTTTAGGAAATAATTGAAATGGGAACAACTTTTCAAAAAGATGAACTTTTTGGAATTTATAAACATTCATTTGAAAAGGATATTTTTTTTTGAATTTACAACCAATAATTTTCTTAATTTTTGCGAAAATGTGGTTTGTTTTGACAACAAATAAAATTGAAAACAACAAAGATTTGAAAAGAAAATAAAAAAATAGAACAGAAAGACAAAAAGTAAAAAGTAAAATCCCAAAAAATAGTAGAAGTGAAAACCGACACTGGTGGCTCGCTGTGGTGGAGTTGGCCGGCCATTTCTCACAGCGGGGAGTTCGCATGGTGCGTGCGGTTCACATTACAATGCGGGGAGCGTCACATAGGATTTTTCCCATACGTTTGAAGATTAGTGTCAAATAGGCTGCCGGCCCATTTTCCCACATGGAAATAGAAAAAAAATCACCGGAAAAAGAAATGGCAGCGTGATGGATCAAATCATGTAACTCCCACTGTTGACTGCTCGTCGCTAGCCGCACGAGCCAATAAGCTTCAGTCTCTAATTAGGAAACGGGGACAAAAGAAATATCTCTCAGCAACCTATTTAATGTAGTGAATTGGTCTTTTCTCATTTTTTTTATTTTTCATTTCTTTATCTTTTTTTCGTTTCTGTTATGGAAAATGGTTGAACTTTTCAAAAAAACAAAATTCCGATTTTTTTGCTTGTTCAAATATGGTTCAGAAATACAACTGTTTGCATTTTGAAAATTATATATTTTTTAAAAAGTTCATGTCTTTAAAAATTGCTCAGAATTTCGAAATACAAACTGTTTTTAACATGAGCAGACAAAATTTTGAACATGAATTTTTTGTGATTTTTTTAACATTGTTTAAAAAACAATAATAAATTTCGAATTACAAAATCAGAAAAATATGAGCAAAAATTTGAAACCATTTTTATTTCAAATGTTCCTGATTTTTTTTGTATTTGTGTGGAATTGTTTTGAAGGCAGGAAATTCTTGAAATCCCAGACAAAATTTGAAAACATGAACATTAATTGAAACTCGCCAAAAAAATTTGAATTTGTGAAGAAATTTTGAAAAAAGTGATTTTTTTGAATTTTTGATTTTTTTTGAAAATAGGGTGATATTCGGGTAGGCTAGAAAACTCCGTGTGAGAGCACGCTATTTTTCGACATCTTTGAAATGGTTACTTCAAAAAAATGTTCATGTTGATATTATAATGAGAAAAATTGCAATTAACTGACGCATTAAAATGAGGAAATTATTAATCCTCACGGATGCACTTCTTTTGGCCTTGTATGCCACACTATTCTTAACTGTTGCGTTTTTCTTTACTATGGATAAATGACCCTAACTTTTTGCAGCAGCCAGGCACAGCCATTATGAGGCATCTACGCCAGGTTTGAACGACTTTCCCACACCATTTGCACGTTGCGACACGTCTGACCATCTAGCGGCTTTTTCGCCGACAGAACTCCAAAAAATGCCAAACTTATCAAAAATCCAAACAACTTGGCATGATACCTTAAATTGGTCATAAAAGCTAGTGGAAAAAAATAGTGTCATTTGACGGAAAAAGAACATGCATTCAACTGGACCCTTCCGGCCTACTCGAAGAGCCTCTATTTTAAGCAGTCTATTTTTAGACATCCTTGAAATTACCTTAACTTTTGAAAACAGATGGGCACACCGATGACGGGAATTCATTCCCAGTGTAACCAAGAAAACTCCAGAAAATGCAAAACTTTTCAAAAACCAAAACAACATGGTATGATGCTTTGAATTGGTCATGCAAGGCCATAAAAAAATGGGGCCCATTTCAGAGATGTCGCGAAACGAGGTGCTTCCAAATGGACACTTCTAGCTACCCAAACACCCTCTGTTGAAAATGATATATTTTTTTTTAAATTCTCAGGAGTGACTTATCTTTTGCAAGTAGGTGGGCATGCACATGGTAGGCGTCCATGCCAGGTATGAACGATTTCCGACACCGTTTGCACGTTGTGACACGTCCGACCATTTTTATCGGCCTTTTTTCACCGAGAAAACTACAGAAAATGCAAGACTTGTCGAAAACCCAAACCACTTGAAATGGTATCTTGAATTGGTCGTACAAGGTCATTAAAAATGGGGCAATTTCAAGGATGTCGAGAACCAACGTGCTCTTGGACGGAGCCTCGTGTCAACACACTCCATTCAACATGGTCTATTTTGGACATCCTTTAAATGAACCCAACTTTTGCAAACAAGTGTGAATGCTCATGTTAGGCATCCATGTCAAGATTGAATGATTTCCTACACCGTATGAAGTTGTGACATGTTTTTATTTGGCCTTTTTTGACGGAGAAAACTCCAAAAAAAATGAAAAATTTGTTGAAAACCATTTTTTTGCATGGGACCTTTAGTTGGTTATACAAGTCCATGAAAATATTAGGGTCATTTCAATGATGTCGAGCAACAACATGCTATCAGATGAAGCCTTCTAGCCTATCCGAATACCCTCCATTGAACATGGTCTATTTTTTAATGTTTTTTAAATGATCCCAACTTTTGCAATCAAGTGGATATGCCCATGGTAGGCATCCACCGTAAGCAAGTTGTGACATGCCCAACAATTTATTGTTAATTGTTGAATGAAAAAACTCCAGGAAGTGCAAAGGTTGTCGAAAACTCAAAGAAATTTGCGTGGTGCTTTGAATGGGTCATATAATCTCAAGAAAAAAATTGGGGTCATTCGACGGATGGCAAAAAATGGACCTCCAACATGCATGAAACGACCCCCAACGTTTTCCAACAGGTGAGCGTGCCCATTGCAGGCATCTATATCTTGTTTGAATGAATTCTGATAGCGTATACAAATTGCGTCATGTCCGACCTTTTAGCGGCCATATTTCACCGAGAAAACCTAAAAAATGCAAGAATTGTCAAAAACTCAAACAACTTGACATGATGCCCTGAAATGGTCATATAAGCTCATGAAAAAATTGAGGTTGTTTGATGGATGCCGGAAAAATGTGCTCTCAAACGGTGCTTTCTGGCTTACAAGGACACCTAAGTTGAACATAGTGTTTTTGGACATCATTGAAATAATTGCCAATTTTTTACACCAGATGGGTATCCCATGGTAGACATTCATGTTAGATTTTAACGAATTCCGACACCCTATGCTGTTGCGTCACGTCTGGGATTTTCTCACTGTGAAAACTCAAGAAAATCCAAAAATTCTTGAAAATCGAAACAACATAGCATGGTGCCTTGAATTGGTCATACAAGGCCATTAAAAACTGTGGCCATTTCAAGGATGTCAAGAAACAACGTGCTCTCAGACGAAGCCTTCTGGATATCTTTGAAATAGAGCATGTTCAACGTGCCCACCCGAACACACCCGTTCAACATGGTCTATTTTTGGACATCTTTGAACAACCTCAACTTTTGCAAGCAGATGGGCATGCCCATATTACGCATCCATGCCAGGTTTGAACGATTTTATCATATGCAAGTTGCAACATGTTCGTCCTTTATTGGTCTTTTTGACCAAAAACTTCATAAAATACAAAATTTGTAGAAAAGCAAAACAACCTGGCATGGTGCGGTGAATTGGTCATAGTCGCTAATGAAAGAATTGGGTTCAATTGACAGATGTCGAGAAACCGCATGCTCTCAAACGGATGCTTCTGGCCTACCGTTCACCCTACATTGAACATGATGTATTTTTGGACATTCTTGAGACCCCATGTTTTACCAGTATGTGGGCATGCCCATGGTAGGCCTCCATGTCAGATTTGAAGACAAAATATATTTAAAATCATAATTTAAACAGGTATTTTAAACTGCTATCTTAAGTTTTAACATAATCAATAAATACAAAGGGATAAAATTGAAAACGCTAATATTTTTTCTAAAAGATTTAATAGTTTAGAACCGTTAATTAATATTGTTATTTTGGTATCGAAACAATATTTCAAAATTTAGACCTTGGCTGCCCCAACCGATCACGGATTTGAAAAAGTTCATCATTTTTTTACAAAATGTTCTCAAATTTGAAAACATCACGGGCTTTAAAAAATGTTCGTAAAAGTAGTAAAGAGTTCATGGATTTTTTAAAAAGGCAAGGATTTAAAAATGTTCATGGATTTGAAACAAAGTTCGTGAATTTAAGAAAATGTTCGTGTATTTTAAAATTTCACGGATTAGGAGACCCATCATTTTGCAATGAAAACAACATATAAAAATCTGGACAATTTTGAAATCAGGCCAAATGTCTTAATACATATGCAAAAAAATTAATTGTTGGCCCACCATTGACGAGACGATTTAGCTTGTATGAATCGCTATTGGTTTGATAAGAACAATAACAATCGTTTCAGTTAAGAAAAAGTTCATGATTTAAAAATAGTTTGATTTTAGAAAAAGAAAAGTAAATGAAAAATAAAAATAAAGAGGAAAATAAAATAGAAGAATAGCCGGACAAAAAAATTGAAAAAAATAAAACCAAACAATGGTACTAAACCATACACGCGACACTTGTTACAGTCAGGGACATCAATTGCTGAATACGGACAATACCTAGTGGAACAGAAAGGCCCATGTAATTGTAGACCCATGGGCACCTGGTGGAACCACCGGGGGGGGGGGGTACTAAACCAAGCGACCAGAGCTTTCTGGGTCTAGTACCACCACGCCAATTGACGTGAATTGCAATAGAGGGATGGCTATAAAGGCTTGGTGCCCAGAAAAATATTTTTCACATGCTCCACCCGTCTGACTGTGCGAGCATAATTTTACTTTTTTCTCAGTTTTATTTAACTCGGCTTAACTAAATCCTTTTAGTTTTTTAATCGAAAAAATCGAATGTCAAACAGTTTTCAAATTTGGAAACTACTAAAAAACCAAAAACTGAAAAATGAAGATTTTGGTTAGTTTTTTTTTTTCGGTTTTGTTTTGCACTGCCTGACTATTTGCCGCCCGCAAGCGGCAAATAGTTTATGGCAAGGCCGCAGCGTTGATGAGTTGGGCCAGCCCAACCAACCCCTAAGAAGGTGACTAGCAATTGGACCATTTAGGGAAAATAATACCCTATTTGCTGCCGGCGGGTGATCCACCGACGAATTCCCAATTGAGGGACGAGCGCCATGGTCGCCGGTGATCGCCTGAAGCGAAGCTCTGATACCAATTGTTGTAACCGTGGCTATGCCCTAGCTCTACCTCTCTCTCACGCTGCACCTTTCTCTCTTTCTCTGAACTAGATCAATAGAAGAAGAAGGAAGGAGAAGGACATGACAAGTTTCTTTCCAGGTGCACGAACACCTTTTTCTCCTGAGCACAAACTCAGCCGCTTTCTTGCGATACACGGAGGACTAGCGATTTATACGCGCGCACATACGCCACGCCGCGCCCATGGCGCTCCACTCGCCCACGCCCCACGCCTGTCGCCCTACCTGGCTCGCGCTCCCGCCGCGCCCGTACGCGGACGACGCGGCCACTAACTGCCCGGCCGACGCGGTCACCCCTCCGGCTCCATCACCAGCAAACCTACGCACGCGCGCACACTCCCTCGGCCACACATACATGCACCCGAGCCTGCCACGGGCTGGTCCCGACGCGTCCGGCGCACACACGCGCACGCGTTCAAGCCCGCCACAGATTATTCCTAACATTTGCTGCTGGCGGGTGATCCACCGAAAAAAGGACCTGACGAATCCCCAAACAAAATAAGTCAGCTGATACATAGACACTCTGAAACTATTTTTGTTCTTTCCCGCAAAAAAGAACTATTTTGTTGTCAGTTCTTTAGTATATATATGGGCTGGCTGTGCGAAGCAACAAGCAAAGCACCTACAACGCCATGGCCAGCACTAGAGGCGCATGTGCTCCACTCGCGGCCGCGGCCTTCGTCTTCCTCGTGTGTGCGGCGGCCATGGTTCTCTACACCACAAGCTTCTCTCTGTCAACAGCGCTACTAGCCGTCTCCGGCCTACGTTCAGACGACGTGTTCACCATCCCACATGCACTTACCACCAAAAGCAGCGGCGACTCGAACGTCGGCTGGCCTCTCCACACCAGCCTCCACACGTGCCGCAAGCCAAAGCTGCCGCCAAATCCGCTCCCGCCCTTCTACTGCTGCCCCCCAGCATCCGCGTCGTTGTCGGAGCCAATCAACTTCACTCTCCCGGACCCGGCGGAGCCGCTCAGGGTCCGGCGGCCCGTGCATGCCGTGGGGGCGGAGTACATGGCCAAGTACGAGCGCGCCATCGCGCTGATGAAGGCGCTGCCCCACACCGACCCGCGCAGCTTCTACCAAATGGCCAACATCCACTGCGCCTACTGCACCGGCTCCTACCGCCAGACGGGAAACCAGGAGCTGGACATGCAGATCCACTTCTCGTGGTTCTTCTTCCCCTTCCATCGCGCCTACCTCTACTTCTTCGAGCGCATCGCCGCCAAGCTGCTCGGGGAGCCCGACTTCGCGTTGCCCTTCTGGAGCTGGGACGTGCCGGACGGGATGCGGATGCCGCCCGAGTTCGCCAACTCCTCGTCGCCGCTGTACGATCCTGTCCGGAACCCTAGGCACGCGCCACCCAGTCTTGTGGACCTGGGCTTCGTCGGCGTGGAGAGCAACCGCACAGACGAGCAGCAAATCCAGCACAACCTTAGGACCATGTACAAGCAGGTGCGTCGCCTACGTACGCTACTATCTTTTATTTTTGAACTTTCCTTTAGCAGAGTATTTTCGAACTTATTTAGTACTTTCTCCTTCCGTAATTTCTTGTAGCTCGAAAGGATGTATACGTATTTTAGTGGTAAATATATCCGTTTGAGCGACAAGTGTAATTTCAAACGAAGGCTTACGTACGTGCATGTATACTATTATTCCTCACAGAATGATAAATACGGCCTGTCTGACAACTGTATTTCAGATGATTGGCAATGCAGCTTTGCCGTCCCTCTTCCATGGCCAGCCCTTCCGTGCTGGCCAGTCTGACAAGCCAGGCCCTGGGACAGTGGAGCTGTCGCCACACAACACGGTGCACACCTGGACCGGCGACATAGCTCTCACCAACGTGGAGAACATGGGAACCTACTACTCAGCCGGCCGAGACCCACTCTTCTACCCACACCACAGCAACATAGACCGCCTGTGGCAGGCATGGCGCGAAGTTGGCGCTGCCCGTGGTTACCGTGGCCATGTCGACTTCATGGACCATGACTGGCTCGACTCCTCCTTCCTCTTCTACGACGAGGAGTCCCGCCTAGTGCGGATCACCGTCCGCAACGTGCTCGATACAGAGAAGCTCCGGTACAAGTTTGATGGCGTTGGCATGCCGTGGGTGAACGCACGCCCACCTACAACTCCAAACATGAGCAAAAAGAAAGCCTTGCTCAAGTCCGTCAGAATTCCACTATCCCTTCACAAAGTTGTGACCGTAGAGGTAAGACGACCACAAGTGCTTCGAAGCACGCAAGAGAAGGGGGCGCGTGAGGAAGTACTGGTGATCGAGGGCATTGAGACCGACGGAACAGAAATGGTCAAGTTTGACGTCTACGTGAACGCCATGGAGCACGAGAAGGTGAAGCCCAGTGGGCGCGAGCTAGCAGGGAGCTACATGTGCTTGAGTAATCCACGTATCGATGGCACAGGCAAGGGGATGCCTGTAGAAACAAGCATGAGGGTGGCATTGAACGAGCTCTTGGAAGATTTGGATGCCGATGGTGATGACACCGTGACCGTGACATTGGTGCCCAGACATGGGAAGGTTAAAATCAGAAGCCTAAGAATAGTGTACATGGTGGAATGAGATTACAGTACCATCAAATTGCATAATGTATTGTAAATTTGGAGTGAGATTACAGTTATGGAAGCGAATCATCAAGTTGTGACCCAATTGATCTGCAGCTGTATGAAATACCCAATGTGCCCTTAAAGCCAGAAAATACTACAAGCAAATGTGTTGTAGCATTGCGTAATTTGGGCACTATCCCGAAAATAAAATACCCTAAATGATTTGATGTACTATAAAAGAACTCAGGAAATAATGCGAGCCAATGTCTCTTATATTGCAGTACATCCATGCCACTCAAACTGGTAGTTCAGCTTTTTTGAAAAGCGGAAATGATAATCTTTGTCTTGGTTTTGTAAATCTGAAAGTAAGTGCAATATATCTTGTACATACCCAAAGTATACAATACAGATAAAAAAAAGCAATTTGAAGTGCCAAAATCATAAATACTCATATTTGATTTTTTTAGGCAAAACTACTCATATTTGATGGTCTAGATTAAATTACATAAACAATTGTGAAGGATAAAGGCCAAACAAGCCCAGTGCCATGGATGCATGGTGGTAGCATTTGCTTATCGTGTTCCATACGCACTCGATAAATCAACATGCACACCTAATTTTGTTTACATCAACATAGTTTTCTTTTCATCTTTTCCTTAATAATTATTTTGGAACCGACTGAATTCAATAAAGATTGAAATATTAGGTTCATATTGATATAATTTTTTACGATTATAGGGCTAACCAACACTTTCATATTTTATTGGGAAGATGGTAAAAGTCCTACCATAAGATTTTTTTAATGTAATGAACAATATTTAGTGACTTTAAATAGTTGTACTCAACTAATTTATGCATGGCTGGTAAATCTAAACATTTTTCATATTAGACATTGATTTTAATAATACATATTTATATGAGCTCAAATTATTTAGAGTTTTTTCACCCAATGTGGAATTTGTATTTATATTCACGCTCGCATTTTGTGTATATAATTTTTATGGTTCACAAAATTTAACTTTGTTCAATTGGCACACAGATTGAATTTTGAATATCATCTAGCCATTTGGTTAGTGGACGCTCTCTCTGTTACTGCATCACAACTAAGATATTCTTAATTTATGAAACGTCACGAAAGATAGATCTTCATAGTTGCACATACACATGTAACGTATGGTATAGTTTAATAACAACTTATATTTTATATGCCTTTGCAATTATATCTAAAAGTAAAAACTGATCATTATGAATGTATCATGTTTCGATAAAGGTGCTTTCTATTCACCCATCATCATGAAGCATCAAGTGGATACAGAACACAAAGAGTAGACACCTGGCCTATGCGCAACTAGGATGCCCGCAATCGACACCAAAACACACACACACACACACACACACACAGAGAGAGAGAGAGAGAGAGAGAGAGAGAAAACAAGACCAAATCTATGGCAAGCAGATGAAAAACAAAGAAAAAGATAAAGGACCTCGCCGAAGCAATCATCAAAGGAATAGAAACAAGAACCACCATTAGAGACACCTGTACAGAGGAAAAGGTTCTCCAAAAGCGACACCTACAATAAGGGAACAATGCACAAGCATTGATGTCACCCGATCAACCACCAAGGACAGATAGTTGGTTTTCACCTCGGAGAAAGTCCAAGTAAACTCCAAATAATGGTTGTATCAAGAAAACAGATAGAGATCCGTCACTGCCAGGTACAACCAATGAAAGTAAAACCTAGGGTTTCCACCCCGGAAATCGAGACTCGATTCCCAAAAGAACACCACAAAAAACAAAGTCACCCTGTGTTGCTGCCCCCACTTGCCAAGAATGTTGCTGCAATACACCGATTATCCGGCTCGCAGTCACACATATATGGTTTGGACGTAGACATACGCAAATGAAACCACGTCCGCGGGATGAGTAGTGAAGTGTTGCCTTCTCCCATCCAATGAAGTTCTTTATCCTCTGAGCTTTGCTGATCTTCAAACATAATGGCCAAGATCATCACCAAAAGTCTGAAACACATTGGTAATCTCTTACGGTTATACCCGATGGTATCGTTATATTGTGCGGTTGAAGGTTGCCATGAACCATGCCAAGGCCCACTGCCCTTGGCGGTGAGGGCGCCGCATCGAGGCTACATTGAGGTCCCGACGGCACGTGGATCGGGAATGTGAGGGGGAGGCGGCGGCCATGACGGCGACTACGTGTGGCATCCCAGAGGTTGTACCGTCTTCATCCCATCGGTTAGGAGACAGATTCCTCGCGGCATGGGGGACGTGTGACGCATAGCTCCGCTGCAATCCGATCAGCTGTCGCTCAGGGTATCCACATGTGCAGCATCACGCCGATCTCGTCAAAGCTGCCAAGCCGCACATGCCAGAGCACAACAGTGTGTCGTCGACAGAGGCATAGAGGGGGCAATTTAGGGTTGGGGCTGGAGGTGGGGAACGAGATGCATGGGAAGAGGAAAAGGGCGCCCTGCTAGACGTCTGCTGCTGTTTGGCCTCCCGCGCCAGCGAGGGGATGGAATGCAGTGGCTTGGTCTTTCTTGGGTGGCGGTGGGGCCTCCGAAGTCGCCTGGAGGTGACCTGGAGGTAGACGTTTTTGTTATGAATAAGTTGGTAGAAAATTGCCGATAGATAACCACAAATGTGTGTGTCAGTTCAAGATATGAATCCAAATATGTATCTCAATATTTAATCCGAATATGTATATATAAGCGCCTACATCTGCACTATGTTCTCAAAAAAATATGTAATACTTCGCATATTCTCTAGAATATTTTTGCCTTCATTGCTTTGAGCATATAGCCAGCACGACCAGGAGTCCATGTATGGAGTTTGTCATGGAACACAACCTGTATCTTCCATGCTATCTAATCATGGTCACTATAAGCGTAAATACGTACTCCCTCCGTTCGGAATTACTTGTTTCGAAAATGGATGTATCTAGAACTAAAATACATCTAGTTACATCCATTTCTACGACAAGTAATTCTGAACGGAGGGAGTACCATTGAAGCGTCCACCATCCATTTCCCTTCCTCCATCCAACGGCTAGCCATTAATGATGTGCTTGGCAGCCGTCATACACCTCAACCCGGCCGTTGAAGGCAGCTTTTTTTCGTGTTCGGGTGTTTTGTTGTATGCTAACATTGTTGGGCCTGCACGACATGGTTTTTAAAGTGTCATTTTGTCCGTATCGCTGTAAACGGCCAAATCGACAGTTTCCAGCGAGTCGGACCCGGGCGATGCTCTAGAGCACACGTGCGTGGCTTTGGCGGGGTGTGCCTGTACGTGGTTTGCATGTATTTTCCTCTAATCACCTCCTTAATATCCTCCATCCCTTCTACACAACCAAGATTTACACGAAAAATGCACCTCGATTTTCTGAATCCATGCAAGCGATCGGATCGTAGTTCGTTCACTCTATATGTTGTCTTTCATGACACATGGTTGACCATTTGAAGTTTCCTTTGAGGAGTATTTTCACCTTGCTGTTTGACACGATTTTCATGTTGTGCGTTTTCTGTTTCACAAATTATAGACGAGTAGATACACATGTGACCAGTGTACTGTAATATGCATATCACCCTCTTAATCTCTTCACTCCTAATCTCATTCACTAGTCTCTTTTAATCCACACAACGGCGCTTCGATTTGAGATAAGTTGTATACGAAAAAGATGCACATGGACATTGTGCTTCCATACATGCGATTGGTTCATGATTTCATTGACTGGAAATGTTCAATTTCGTGTTTATATTTGAAGCTATTTTGGATGAACTTCAACAAATTCTTCACGAACGGTGGATCATTTGAATTTTCGTTTGGCCAGTAGCTTCATCTCTCCGTTTCACACAACTTCCATGCTGTACCTATTCCATTTCGACGGTCTTAGACGGATACTTATACATATCACTAGTCCCTTATAATCTCCCTAGTTTACAGTACAACGGTGCTTCGAACTTCTAGAATTGCTGTCAGTGTGAGTGCTGTTCATGTGAACGTGTGTGTGCGCGCGCGCGTGCACGCGTGTTGTTCATGCGAACGGGCGGGTGAGCTCGCGTATGTGTGTGTGCTATTCATGCGAACATGTGTGTATTGTCATGCATGAGTTCTACTATAACCTCTTTTTTTCAGTGTAGTTGTTAATTCCTAATCTCAATGCATGTATGCAACCAAACATCGGGTAGGAATTGCTTTCACAATGCAGGCAAACCATATGCGGGTGACCAAAGAACATGCAAACGCTGTATCTCCTCAACCAGGCTCTACTCAATCTGGTCCGTTTTTTCCATGCAACTTGTAAAAATCAGTGCAATTAAGCAAACACACCCTAAATGATCATTAGCTGCGTACCTTATCCTGCTAATTACCAAGTACAACAGAATGAACCCAACTAAATCCCTCCCTGTAGCACAAAGCAGGGATGCTATGCCGCACTAGCCCATCACATGCATATGGTACTGTACCCGATTTAGCTGATACGTACATGGACTATTGGTAGTGTGGGATTTCCACAGTAGTATATACTATTGATCTACAAGGACGGATATCTCATAGATGATGGAAACAATAGTGCTTGGACCACATTAGTGAAGGAAAGCTTACCAATGGCATGTGCATTTTCCACTTGACTGGCGAGCAGTGCATTCATAACTGGTAACTCGTCGTGGTAACTTGACAGTAGTGACTAGCGAGCATAGCCGTCCGACATGGTAACGTGACCACTAGTGAGGCTGGCGATAATTGCACATCATTTGTAAGTACTCTACCAGTGTCGAGTGCTTTTATCTGTTCATCGCTGGTATATTTTGTAATTTTATAAAAATAGAACATAATTAATCAAAATGACAAAAACAAATTTAAACCCTTTCAGAAAATAAAGCACAAATACAATTTTTTGTAGCTTGCATGATGTATTCATGTCATTCATACATGGTATATTCATGTCAATTATATTCATGTTTTGTGGGTATTCTTACTATGTTTCACCAAATTCCACTTTGTTTATTTTGCACATAGATCCAATTTTGAATGCCATCCATGAAATTTTTAAGCTGTTGAAGTGGTTGTGTGCTATAATTCTTGTGGCTCATGAAACCATTAACACACCTTTGACTATTGTTGTATCTTGATAATGAGATGAGATGACGCTCACTGTAGTCGGATCTAGCCAATTAATACAAGATCTAGACTTTTCATTGGTGCATAGAAATAATAATCATTGAAGCCAACCACCGGAGGCCAAACCAGTCACTGTATCATCTTCAATGTGTGACTATAGCACACATCATCATATCTCATTATCAAGGTACACCAATAGTTCCCCTAGAAAATGTACAACAACAGTTCCCTTAGAAAAGGTACAACAATAGTTGAAGGTCTATTAATGGTTCGATGAACCACAAGAATTATATCACCCAATCGCTTCCACTGCTTAAAGGAGTCATAGATGGCTTGGCCGACTCCACTGACTACAACTTCTTGACTACTACCTCCATCCTGATTTATTAGCCCGCCTCATATTTAGGGTCATAGTTTGACCATAATTTTAACTAATAAATTATAAATTGTACATAGCAAAAATAATATCATTGAAAACTATATCCCAATATGAATCCAATGATATAATTTTTCCATGACATGCACTAATATTTTGTTAGTTAAATTTTGTAGTGACCCGACCCGAATGGATCAAGTCTCTGTGCATCAGTGTCATCCCTGGATCGGTAATGCTGACACGCACAGTACTCGAGGATTTATAACAGAGTGGCAATCACACACTTATTACATCGAAAGTCTCAAAAGAGAACTTATTACAATAACATGGCTTAAGGCCATCTAAATATGATAACAACACAAGGCTTGGAAGATAAAGTGAGTCCATCAACTCCAATGGCATAGCTGAGTGAACTACAACGACCTATGGCACCTTACTTGTCGCTTGAAAAGTCTGCAACATGATATGTTGCAGCCCGAAATGGGTCAGCACATGGAATATACTGGCAATGTAACACATAGAGTAATGAACATAATAAATGCTATCACTACATGCATATATGGCTGGTGGAAAGCTCTATGGTTATAGTTTTTTTTTGCATAAAGCCAATTTTTCCCTACAAAAAAGGAATAAATTTTATTTAACTATCATGGTGGTTGTTAAACATTGAGAAGGTTCCTCCAGCTCAATCCCAATTAAGCAATATCAATTACCCAACAAATTAATTTAGAGTGATGAGATCAACATGATAATCCAAGAACCAGATACTCAATATGTCCATAACCGGGGACACGACTAACCATGATTAGTTTATACACTCTGCAGAGGTTCGCACACTTTTCCCCACAAGATTCGATCTCCTCCGTTGAATTTCTCGCACTTCATGATGTTTGAGAAACGAATGACCGAGACACAGTCTTTCAGAAGCATTAACTCTTTTCTCTGGGTAGACAGTACCACCTACATCCCCTACATCTGCTAGTCTACCACAGAAAGAGGTCACTCAACATACTCAACTATGCTAGAGCCCATAATAGCTTATGGTTGTACACGGAAGTTTCTAGCATGAATAATCTTATGACCCCTTTGAGCCAGGGTGGCGGACAGTAGAATGATCACACGGGTTCTCCGGGATATTCTAGGACAACACTGGATTCTCCAGATGCCCGCAACCAATCCACCCATATGTGATTTTAAGTAGCCACCTTAAGTTAACCATTAATTAACAAAACTCACATCTATCATGGATACACTCACCCAATCCACGTCTACGAGCATAGCATAGTATTCCTAAGCATAACGTAGAAGTAACTCCCAAAGGCTTGATAATAAAAGGACAATAGGTTCTACCTCATCATCTACTTCCCAATCCCACATGTTATTCAGATCCTAATCATGCAATGTTTGAGGGTTGAAACTAATGCATAAAAACTGGGTAATAAAGGATATGATCAAAGTGTTACTTGCCTTGCTGATGATCCGCAAAACCTAGAGACTCATAGTAGCACGCTTCGCACTCCGGGAAATCTATCACAATCAAACAATATCATACATAAGTACTCAACTAAATGCACGGGTAAAACTCAAATAAGAAGATCTAACCAGAAAGTTCAATTGAAGAACTTCGGTTTGCAAAAAGAATCAAATCAAACGGAGGGACGGGGCGGCGGCGGTGGGTGGCGATGACGGGACAGGGTGGCGGCGGCAGCGGCAGAAGGCGGCGGCGGCGGCCAGGGTTAGGGTTTGGGCGGCGGCGGGGTAGGGTGGGCTAGCGGGGCTTCGCCTCGACTTATAAGGCCGGCCGGGTCGGAAGTCCAAGTCGGACACGGCCTAGTTAGGCCGGTTTCCTTTTTTAAATAATTCCGACGCGCAGAAAAACAATTAAAAGAAATACTAAATGGACTTCAAAAATCCTGAAATAAAATTTCACGGTCCTCTAATAATATAACGAACAAAGTGAACTTTTATTTGGGCCTCTAATGCAATTTTGAAAATCACATTTTTTCCTAATTCAAATAAAATAGCAATAAAACTCCAAATAAAATTCATATTAGATTTTAATACTTTTCTTCCAATATTTCTTTATTTTGGAGAAGTCATTTTATATCCTCTCTTTTATTTTTATATTGGAAATATTCGAAGAGAAAATAATTAAAACCAAACGATCCTCTTTTCAAAATTTGAGAAAACTCAAATATGAAAATAACGAAATTCCAAACTCTCTCCGTGGGTCCTTTAGTTGCTTAGAATTTCTAGGATCAACCAAAAATGCATGAAAATATGATATGCAATGATGATCTAATATGTAACATTCCAAATTGAAAATTTCAGATGTTACAAACCTACCCCCCTTAAGATGAATCTTGCACTCGAGATTCGGGTTGGCTAGAAAATAGGTGTGGGTGGTCCTTCCGTAGGTCTTCCTCTCGTTCCCAGGTTGCTTCCTCCTCGGTATGGTGGCTCCACTGAACTTTGCAAAACTTGATAACTTGCTATGTGTGACTAGGCTGGCAAACTCGAGAATCTTCACTAGTTTCTCCTCATAAGTCAAATCACTATCCAACTGAATTGCTTCCAGTGGCACTATATCTGTCATGGGAATATCGGCCATCTCTGTGTGGCACTTCTTTAACTGGGAAACGTGAAACACATCATGAACTCCTGACAATCCTTCTGGCAATTCCAGCTTGTAAGAAACCTCTCCCATACGTTCCAAAACTTTGCACGGTCCCACAAAATGCGGTGCTAACTTTCCCTTAACTCCAAAACGCTTAACTCCTCGAAGTAGGGACACACGGAGATATACTATGTCTCCGACTTCGTAAACTGTCTCTTTGGGTTTAGAATCCGCATAGCTCTTCTTCCTGGATTGGGCTACCTTGAGTGTATCGCGAATCAATTTAACCTTCTCCTCACACTCCTTAATCAAATCTGGTCCAAACAACTGAAGGTCTACAACTTCGTCCCTCAATAACGGTGTCCTGCACCTTCTTCCGTATAAGGCTTCGAAAGGGGCCATCTTCAAGCTGGCTTGATAGCTGTTGTTGTAAGAGAACTCTGCATACGGCAAATTGTCGTCCCAACTAGATCCATAATCTAGTGCACAATCTCTCAACATGTCCTCCAGAATCTGATTGACTCTCTCGATATGTCCATCCGTCTGTGGATGAAATGCTGTACTGAGCTCTAGCCTAGTACCCAAAGTTTCATGCAACTGATTCCAGAACTTTGAGGTAAACTGGTTCCTCTATCTGATACAATGTTCCTCGGAACTCCATGCAGACATACGATCCTGGTCATGTATATCTTTGCCAACTTTGCACTTGTATAGGTGGTCTTCACGGGGATGAAATGAGCTACTTTCGTCAAGCGATCGACTACAACCCATATCGAGTCATAGCCTGGACGAGTCCTTGGCAATCCCGTGATAACATCCATGCCTAGCTTGTCCCACTTCCATTCGGGTATCGGTAATGGCTGTAACAATCCTACTGGCTTCTGATGCTCTGCCTTTACTCTCTGGCATACATCACATGCGGCTACATACTCTGCAATATCCTTCTTCATACTGGTCCACCAGAAACTTTCCTTCAAATCCAAATACATCTTGGTGTTTCCTGGGTGAATCGAATATGGTGAATCATGGGCCTCCTGCAGAATCAACTTCCTGATCTCGGGGTCATTAGGCACGTATAATCGATTAGTCAAATTTTACAGTACCAAAATCTTGTTCAAGTTGGTTAATCAGAAAGATGGCTTTGAGACAAAAATTTAGGTGTTGATTTCATCTAATTTGGATAAACGAGCAAAAAGTTATACTAGATCGAAGATCAGGGCAGAAATTGCGATAAAAAATAATCGCAGATAAAATCCTGGAAAAAAGAACGAGACGAACAGACTAACGAACGATCGTTCGCTGTCTGAACCTAAATGGTGAACAGCGTTCGTTAAAACGAACGAACGGACGAACGTCCGCTAAACAACTAAACCGAAAAAACCGAACCGGTCTATAAAAAACAGATCTAGGGTTTTTCTAAAAACAACGAACGGTTAACCAGAGAAAAAAACGACGAAACGGCGGCGGCGGCGGTGGCTACCTCCGGCGGTATTCCGGCGGGGCGGGGCGGCGTCGACGGGGCTCCGGCGGCTGTGGTGGTGAGGGCGATGTTGGCGCGGGCGACGGGC
>NC_041385.1:835115543-835151186 GCF_002162155.2 Triticum dicoccoides
CGGCGCGGGCGGCGGCGGCTCGCGGCTGCGGCTGCGGCGATGAGCGGCGGTGGCTGCAGGTGTGGGATGGCGGTGGCGGGTGGCGGGTTGGCGGCTTATATATGGGGTCGGGGGGCCTCGGTCTTGGGGAAGGTGGCAGCCGGCGGCGTGGAGCGCCCGGACTCCACCGAGTCCGAGTTGGGAACGGGAGGGAGGCGGCGGCGCTGGGTGGGCCGGCCTGCTCGGCTGGGCTTCGGCCCAGTCGGGCGGGGAAACCTTTTAAAAAAATTCCACCGAAACAAAAAAATCCAAATAAAAGAAAAAAAATCTAAAAATGTCAAAAACAGTTTTTCACTGTCTAAATAAAATACTTAGCACAAAGTGAATATTTTTCTGGCCTAAAAATGCAATTTTAAAAACATGCATATTTTTCTAATTCAAATAAAAGAGCAATAAAAGTCCAAATAAAATAATCATTTGATTTTAACATTTTTCCTCCAATACTTCTTTTATTTTGGAGAAGTCATTTTATCCCCTCTCTTTTATTTTAATATTAGAAATATTTTTGAAGAGGAAAAATAATTAGAACCAAAATGATCCTCTTTTCAATATTTGAGAAAATTCAAATATAACGAAATCCCCAACTCTCTCCGTGGGTCCTTGAGTTGCTTAGAATTTCTAGGATCAACCAAAATGCAATTAAAATATGATATACGTATGATGACCTATGTATAACATTCAAAATTGAAAATTTGGGATGTTACAAACCTACCCTCTTAAGATGAATCTCGCCCTCGAGATTCAGGTCGGCTAGAAAATAGGTGCGGGTGGTCCTTCTGTAGGTCTTCCTCTCGTTCCCAGGTTCTCCCTCTGAATAATTCATAGAAGATTGTGAACACCAGGATAGTGTCGGGCTCTGCAAAATAATTTCCACATACCCCCGTAGAGAGAATAATATTTACACAAGTTCAATCTGCTGACGTATTTGATGGCGTGACGTCACGTCACTACCAAGCCTTTACTCGAATTGTTTTTACTATACCACCTCAGCGCGTTTAGCGAAGCGGTTTCCTTGGCACGTCTTGTCGAAGCAGAGATCGTGTTCCCCTTATTCCGGGATTCCCATCAATATGGACGTGGGTAACCCAACCGCGCCATTGATTGCGGCGCTTGGGAGATAAGCGAGTTTTATCGGGCCGGTGGGGACGCATGTTTTCGTCCGCCCATATAAGGGGATAGAGATCCAACCCTATTACCTGTGCCTTCTTCCTCCTTAGCTTATCCATCTCTGCGAACCCGAGCTCCAGCGCCCAAGCCCGCACATCTCACCTCAACCTTCTCCAACTATGTCCGGAGTAGGAGGCAAGTGGATGGCCTCCTCCGTCACGGAGGGGCAGATCCAGAAGCTGCACAACGCCGGATACTTGTCCAGCGACATCGCGCACCGGCTCCCCATCGAGGGAGAGCTCGTCCCCACCCCCAAGCCCCATGAGAGGGTAGTATTCCTTCCCCATTTCCTCCGCCGACTGGGCTTCCCACTCCATCCCTTTGTCCGGGGGCTCATGTTCTACTACGGCTTGGATTTCCATGATTTGGCCCCGAATTTCATCCTCAACATCTCGGCGTTTATCGTCGTGTGTGAGGCCT
Organism: Triticum dicoccoides; assembly: GCF_002162155.2. NCBI lineage: Eukaryota > Viridiplantae > Streptophyta > Magnoliopsida > Poales > Poaceae > Triticum > Triticum dicoccoides. The sequence continues at coordinate 835,117,170 of NC_041385.1, forward strand.
TCCTCTGCATCCAGCCCCACTTCGGCTTATGGCTCAAGACCTTCAGTGTCAAGCCGAAGGTTGTAAAGGGCAGTCAAGCGGAGTGCGGAGGCGCCATGGTGGGCAAGATGTCCCACGTTACCTGGCTCGAGGGCACTTTCGTGGAAACCATCAAGGGGTGGCAATCGGGGTGGTTCTATATCACCGAGGCGCGTGACCCTAAATGGGCAGCGGCCCCTGAATTCAGATCCGGCATCCCCACACGGCCCACCTCCTGGAAAGAGAGCGGCCGGACATGGGGTGATTCGGAGGAGCTGACCGGACTCCAAGCTTGCATCCAAAAGCTAGTGGACAAGAAGCTCAAGCTTGTCAACGTAATCCAGGTCATGCTCATCTGCCAGATTCTCCCGTGCCAATGACGGGGCTTCAACATGTGGGAGTTCGATCCGGCGCAGCACCAGACTCTGAATGGGCTCTTTGACACTATGTACGAAGATGTCTGGAAGGTGCTGTTCAAGGGCGCCGAGGCTCCCGCATCCGCTAACGAAGATCGCGGATTCAGCTTGGAGCGTCCAACTGATGAGGTAAGTGATTCTGTCCTTTAAGGGACGCGTGTTTTCCATAGTTTGACTCTATGCGGGATCTAAACTCCCTTTCCTTTGACAGGACTGGCTGAAGAATGCCGCACAGGCTATCTGTCCGGCCCCATTGTCAGAGGACCCAGCGGACGCCCATTTGACGGGGCTGCTGGCTCCGGCACCCCATGTGGTGCCGGAGAAGAAGGCCAAGAAGAAGGCCACGGGGACTCGGAAGAGTTCCGGTTTTCAGGTGCTATCGGATGATGAATCCGAGGACGACTCCTCTCACCAAGGTGAGGAGGAGAAGAAGAAAGCCTCTTCCCCAGCGGGAGGAGAGAAGAAAAGGAAGGCCTCCCCAACAAAGGAGGCCGAAGGGTCCAAGAAGGGAAAAACTCTTCCCCCGGACTGCTCTGCCAACGCCAGTGACGACGACGAGGACTGGCCTCCAAGGGCCAAGCCCCTGGCGAGATCGTGAGTATCCGGACTCCCGAATAACTTCATGGTTTATCTTTTTTGCCACACAATGTCTTTCTAATGCCGCATACAACCCTACAGTCTGCCCAAGGACGATCTCCCCGCTTTGTCGAGCGGGTCCTTAGGTGCGTCGGATATGGATTCTCTTCCGACCGCCTCCACCCCCCGTGACACGGACGACGCCGAGGTGGGATCCCAGGAAGGGACCCGCCAGGAGGAGGAGGCCCTGGAGGTGTCGCAGGACAACCTCCCGGACTTTGCACCGGACTCGGCTCCGGATCCCATAGTGGCTCCGGAGTCCGGCGGGCGGCCCCTTCGTAAGAAGGGCAAGACCATGACACCGGCAGTCTCCGTCCAACCGGAGGCGCCGGATAGCTTGCTGGAGGCGCTCAATAGCGCATCCATCAAAGAGGAACACCACACTGTTATGAGTGCGGTGATTCAGAAGGTGCAGCTCGCCAAGAGCGGGCTGACCGAAGCCTGCAGTAGCCTTCTAACAGGCTTGGAGGTAAGAATTTTGAGATATGTAAAATAGTATCGCATAGACAGTAGCCCCTGATGCTCGGTTTGGTGTTCGGAAAGAAAAGCCGGACTGAAGATCTAAGAAGATATACGCAGGAGTCATAAAAAATATGTCAATATGGGATTGCAGGCTGCGCTGCTGACCTCTGCCGCACTGACTGCGGAGGTCAATACTTTGAAAAAAAACCTCGAGTGGTCCGAGAACGAGCTCGGCCGTGCCAAGAAGCAGCTCGAGGACAAGGAAGGTGAGTAACACCTTATTAAAATTGTACCTTACAGAAAAGGATTTTGGTTGCAAAAAGAATGACAAGGATAACGTGGGTATTGCGGGGGCCACTAACAAGGTGGCGACCATGAAAGAGGCGGTGGCTGCGGCCGAACGTGATGCGGCTGCGGAGCGCACCGAGCGAGAGAAGCAGGAGGCGCGGGTGGCGGAGGTACAGCAAGAGCTCTAGGATCTCGTGCAGAAATATGAGAGCCTGGAGCGTGACTCGAAGACTCGAGAGTCTGAGCTTGCGACGGCTCTTGAGAGTGCCAAAGCCGCTAAGGCCGAAGCCTACAAGGCCCTCCAGGAGATCGAGGTGGTAAAGAAAATAGCAGCGGGTAAGGCATTTTTCATGCAAAGTAAGCATGTGAGTGTTAATTACCTGTCGCTTACCCGAATTCGGAGCTCTCCAAGAGCGTTCGCAGATCTCCCTCGTAGCGTGTCCGATGCTGCCGCGTTCTACCGGGCCGAGGAGGGGAGCTCGACGGAGAAGGTCTTCTGGTCTCAGTATGCTGAGGCCGGACATCCGGTGCCCCTAAGCGACCAGCTGAAGCAGCTGGTCGAGCTCCACAAGGCGGCCGAACAGGCCATGAAGGGCCTCATAGTTCGGCTGTGGCCTAAGGAGGCCATGCCTGGGAGCTACTTCGGCCTGGTGCGGCGGCTGGTGGATGCGTGCCCGTGGGTTGAAGTCATCAAGCACTCCACCTGTATTGAAGGTGCTCGTCGGGCCCTTGCCCGTGCAAAGGTGCACTGGGCAAGATGGATGCCCAGAAGCTCGTGACGGACCCACCACCGGAGGGCAAGGAACATTGCACGCCCGAGATGTATTATAAGAGTGTGCTGAAGGGTGCCTGCACTATTGCGGGTGAGTGCTCCAAAGATGTAATATTTGAGTAGGCTCGCATTTTGTTATCCTGTGCGCTGAAAACTTAGTTCATTTGCGCTAAGAAACACATTTTAATTTAAAATATTACCTTCTGTGCGGCTGTTTATCAAATCTGAGAGATGGCAAGTTGTCGGCTTCAGCCCCCATGCCACGAGTGCTGGGGTGTTCGGGATAAATTTGAGCACTCTTGTTCCCATATTTGGGTCCATCTAGGGAGGCGCTCAACGCAACGAACAAGGCAACCGGACTTATAATGCTTGAACACTCTCACTTAGCCATAGAATTCTATAATTTTAAATTTCGGCGAAGCCCCTAATCTTCGGAAGGCCAAATTTCGGGCGCTATCCACGCCTGGGTCGGATAAAAACCGGCTCCTCGCTCTAAGCGGCATAAGTCTTTAGGGACTTGCAAAAAACCTCTGGAACAGCGACCAGCTCTCGCCTCATCATGACAGTCAGTTTTAGCTTTCTCCACTAAGGCGTTAACCCAGCTCAACTGGGGCGCAATCGCAGTGGTTCTCCGAGTGCTACCTTAGCCGATACAACGGAACGTAAGGTACCAAAACATGGGAGCCGAGCAAACCCAACTATTGACCCAAGACATGATTCGGAGCTGATGCATATAGTGCTATAAGTTCGGGGTGCCGCACTTGTGAAAGTGTTCGGACTTATCACACCATGATGCGGGAAACATAAGCCCCTGGTGTATTTAGCCGTACCGAAACATACAGATGCGTAATGTCATAAATGAACATATGCATAAAAGAGAAATGCAATTAGAAGCAAAAAGGTGCTGCATTACTTATTCAAGAAAAACTGCTATAAGTGCAGAACGATACAAATGGTGCAATAAGCAAGGGATGGGACTGTTAAACATGTATCCCTCCAGGGGTAGGCTGCGGAATGGTGCATAAAACAGATTTAATGCTCGCGTAATGGAGACCACCTGGGTATTCGCTGTAGCCTTTCTTCTTCCCTGGCTGTTGCATCGTGAGTTCGGCAGGTCTACTGCCGGACAGGGCCTCTGACGAACGGAGTCCTGTGGGTAAAAATAAAAAGGAGAAGAAAAAGAAAAACGAAAAAGAACGACACACTTGAGAGCCCCTGGTGTGGTTGAGCCGCAGTCTGGGCCTATCGTGGTCGCGCCCCTCTCCCCATGCTCATGGTATCTTCAGAGCGTAATGGTGTACGTGAAGGACCTATCTTGACGTTTTACAGGGGCTGGGGTTGGGGCCGCACTGCTACGCGTGCTCGGCACGTGCCAGGTGGTCTTGTTGTAGGTTACTCCGGGCGCGCTTAGCTGTGTCCGGCCGCTTAACGGCCGGACTCGAGAATTGCCTTAAGAGGCTGCATTGTACTTCTGCCGCGAGAGCCGCTGTATGTTCCTCCGTGCGGAGAGAACGTTCAGTGTTTCCGTTGACCGTGATGACTCCTCGAGGGCCTGGCATCTTGAGCTTGAGGTATGCGTAGTGCGGCACCGCGTTGAATTTTGCGAACGCGGTACGTCCGAGCAGGGCATGATAGCCGCTGCGGAACGGGACTATATCGAAGATTAACTCCTTGCTCCGGAAGTTATTCGGGGATCCGAAGACCACTTCCAGTGTAACTGAGCCTGTACAATTGGCTTCTACACCTGGTATGACGCCTTTAAAGGTCGCCTTGGTAGGTTTAATCCTTGAGGGGTCGATGCCCATTTTGCGCACTGTGTCCTGATAAAGCAGGTTCAGGCTGCTGCCGCCGTCCATCGGGACTCTGGTGAGGTGAAATCCATCGACGATCGGGTCTAGAACCAATATGGCGAATCCGCCATGGCGGATGCTGGTGGGGTGGTCCCTCCGGTCAAAAGTGATCGGGCAGGAGGACCACGGATTGAACTTTGGGGCAACTGGCTCTATCGCGTATACATCCCTGAGTGCACGCTTCCGCTCCCTTTTGGGTATGTGCGTTGCATATATCATGTTCACCGTCCGCACCTGTTGTGGGAAACCCTTCTGTCCTCTATTGTTCGGCGGTCGGGTCTCTTCCTCGTCATCGCTATGCAGCCCCTTGTCATTGTTTTCGGCAATTAACTTGCCTGCCTGTTTGAATACCCAACAGTCCCTGTTGGTGTGGTCGGCTGGCTTTTCGGGGGTGCCATGTATGTGGCACAAGCGGTCGAGTATTCGGTCCAAATTGGACGGACCCGGAGTAGTTCTTTTGAATGGCTTTTTCCGCTGACCGGGTTTAGAGCCTCTGAATCTGGCATTGACTGCCGTATCCTCACTGTTGTCGCCGTTAATGCGGCGTTTGTTTTTGTTATGACACGACCTGCCATTACGGTCCTTGATGTCCGGGCTGCCAGAATTTTTGCTGAGGTTGTTGCTGCGCGCTAGCCAGCTGTCCTCACCTGCGCAGAAGCGGGTCATGAGTGATGTGAGGGCTGCCATGGACTTGGGCTTTTCCTGTCCTAGGTGCCGGGCAAGCCACTCGTCGCGGATATTATGCTTGAAGGCCGCTAGGGCCTCCGCATCCGGACAGTCGACGATTTAATTTTTATTGGTTAAGAACCGTGTCCAGAATTGTCTGGCTGATTCGTCTGGCTGCTGAATTATGTGGCTGAGGTCATCAACGTCTGGTGGTCGCACATATGTTCCTTGGAAGTTATCGAGGAATGCGGCTTCCAGGTCTTCCCAACTCCCAATTGACTCTGCTGGCAAGCTGTTAAGCCAATGCCGGGCTGGTCCTTTAAGCTTGAGGGGGAGATATTTGATGGCGTGAAGATCGTCACCATGGGCCATGTGGATGTGAAGGAGATAGTCTTCGATCCAAACCGTGGGGTCTGTTGTGCCATCATACGATTCAATATTCACGGGTTTAAACCCTTCAGAGATTTGATGATCCATTACTTCATCTGTGAAGCACAGTGGGTGTGCGGCGCCTCTGTACTGGGCGATATCACGACGGAGCTCAGAAGAGCTTTGTCTGTTTTGTTCGGCCCGGCCGGACTTACTGTGTCCGGTGCGACGGTTGTCGTCACGTATCATGGGGCGCCCACGCGATCCATAGATCGATCTTGATTGTCTTGCCCTATCCTCCAATATATCTCGCAAGTCCGAAGCGTTCCCCTGTGGCCTTGTGCTTTTCGAGCGATGCCGGGGTACGGGTCTAGTGAAGGGCCTAGAGGCCTCTCTGTCGCGACCACGGGGTGGTCGATCAGCCGTATTGTCTCCTGGTGATGCGGGTTCATATGCCTCCTCCTCTAATCGGGGGAGCAGCTTACGTTTAGGGTAGCTTTTGGAGGGGCGTTGGAGCTCATGCTCTTCGGCCGCGAGGACTTCAGTCCACCTATCGGCTAGTAGATCTTGATCAGCTCTAAGCTGTTGCTGCTTTTTCTTGAGGCTGTTCACCGTGGCCATAAGCCTGTGTTTGAAACGTTCCTGTTCGACGGGATCCTCTGGCACGACGAATTCATTGTCGTCGAGGCTTGCCCCGTCTTCGGAGGGAGGCATATAATCCTCTACCTCTTCTTCTGCCGCTCTCTCATGAGGGCTGGCGTCCCCGTCCTCCTGCGCTGGATCTTGCTGGAGTGGGTTGTCTTCGGCACTATCCGGGGTGTTATTATCTCCAGTGTCGGAATCTTCATTCTTGCTATGGCGGGATTTAGAGCGGCGCCGCTGACGCCGGCGCTTGGGCTGTTCCTTGGAGGGGTCATCCTCCGCCGCCCCTTCGCCATTCCCATCCTTTGGGATATCCATCATGTATATATCATATGACGAGGTGGCTTTCCAGTGCCCGGTAGGCGCTGGCTCTTGGTCGTCTCCGGCATCGTCGTCCATACCGTCGATGTCTTCAGAGTCGTAGTCTAGCATGTCGGTTAGATCATCGACAGTGGCTACCAAGTGGGTGGTGGGTGGGTTTTGAATTTCTTCGTCGTCCATATCCCAGCCGTCCTGGCCGCAGTCCGGCCAGGGCTCTCCTGATAATGAGAGATACCTTAGCGAACTCAGGATGTCGCCAAAAGGTGAGTGTTGAAAGATGTCCGAGGCAGTAAACTCCATGATCGGCGCCCAACCGGATTCGATTGGTGGGGGCGCGGGAGGTTCGGAGTCCGGCAAGGAGTCCGGCACCTCGGAGTCACGAGCCTCGTGAGGGACAAGATCAGTGTTCGGCTCTATCGCTGTAGAGGTTGCAGCCCCCGAGGCGATGTCTAGCCATCCGTCCTCGATCTGCGCAGCCGGCTCCGAATTGAAGATCGGAGCGGGCTCGAGTGCGGCCTCCAGGGTACTGTCCGGCTGCAGAGCTAAATCATGCCCGTCGTGACAGTGCGGCGCGCTTGGCTGTGGCTCGAATCCATCAAAGATCAAGTCCCCGCGGATGTCAGCCGTGAAGTTCAAACTTCCAAATCTGACCTGACGGCCCGGGGCGTAACTTTCGATCTGCTCTAGATGGCCAAGCGAATTGGCCCGCAGTGCAAAGCCGCCGAATACGAAGATCTGTCCGGGGAGGAAGGTCTCACCCTGGACTGCGTCGTTGATGATGATCGAAGAAGCCATCGAGCCTATCGGCGACGACACAGAGGAACTCTCAATGAAAGCACCAATGTCGGTGTCAAAACCGGTGGATCTCGGGTAGGGGGTCCCGAACTGTGCGTCTAGGCGGATGGTAACAGGAGACGAGGGACACGGTGTTTTATCCAGGTTCGGGCCCTCTTGATGGAGGTAAAACCCTACGTCCTGCTTGATTAATATTGATGATGTGTGTTACAAGAGTAGATCTACCACGAGATCAAGGAGGCTAAACCCTAGAGTTGTTCGTCCTACGGACTAAAGCCATCCGGTTTATATAGACACCGGAGAGGGCTAGGGTTACACAGGGTCGGTTACAATGGTAGGAGATCTACATATCCGTATCGCCAAGCTTGCCTTCCACGCCAAGGAAAGTCCCACCGGACACGGAATGAAGTCTTCAATCTTGTATCTTCATAGTCTTGGAGTCCGACCGATGATGATAGTTCGGCTATCCGGACACCCCTTAGTCCGGGACTCCCTCAGTCACCAACTTCATCCCACAACAACGATGTCCTGCACCTCCCTCCGTATAAGGCTTAACTACTAGAAAAAACCTTATACACAGAAATTTAGCAGTAGCGCTTGTTAAAAAAACGCGGTACTGCTAATTAGTAGTAGCGCGGCCAGACAAATGCGCTATTAATACAGAATAGTAGTAGCGCGGACACTGAAAACCCGCGCTGCTGCTAAATGATTTTCACCATACCCTCCCGAAGGACAGTAGTAGTAGCGCTGGGTGTAAAACCTGCGCTACTACTAGATAGATATCTATAGCGCCGGTGGGCACCCCGCGCCACCGCTATCCCACCAACGGTCCCACTCCACTCTCCCACACCACGTACCCACCCCCATCCAGATCTAGATCGAAATCCCCTCTACCGGCGGCCTCCCCTTCCCTCTTCCTCTTCCTCAACCTCATCTCCTCTCTGCTGTCCACCCCGACAAGAATTGAAGAAGTGAAGGCCGCCCTACGCCGTGCAAAGGGGATATAGCCACCCGCGCACACGGGAAACTGCCGCTCGGCGTCTCCAGCAATCAAGCAGCCGCTCGGCCGTCAGCGAGCGATTGATGTGCCGGCGGGCGGGCGGCAGCGTTGTTGTTGTTGCTTTTGGATTGCGTCGATCGCTGACGGGCAGTCTATCTTGTGGGTTGCAGGAGGGGAGGAGGGGGACGAGGACGGTGCATGTGCGGAACATCTCAGATCTGGCCGGGGAGCGGGAGGTGCGGGAGTTCTTGTCCTTCTCCGGCGAAATCGAGCACGTCGACATCAGCCCATGAGCGTCGGCTTCCTTCCTTTCCTTCCCCGTTCCAATTCCTCTGCCACTTGTCCCGTCTGTCTAACCGCATGGCGATTTTGGGCTTACTGCTGCAGTGACGCGGTGGCGACTGGGAGGACGGCCTACGCCACCTTCAAGGACGTCAAGGCCCTGGAGATAACGCTGCTGCTCTCGGTATGTATGGCCTCGCGCAATCATCCAACTTACTTTCATTTGTGCAGTGGAGGTGTTTATGCAATCTGGTTGTGCTGGTGTTTTCAATTGCTATCTATAATGAATGATTTTCTGTGCTGTCAATGTCATTGTTGAACTGTGAATAGCGTAGTAGGTATACACAGCTGTTATGGCTTATGCATTGGACCTAATTTTTTTCTTCGATATCAATGTTGAAGTGTATTTCGCTAGAAGATAATTAGGAAGACACTTTTGTTTGTTATCTCTGATATTTGCACTTGGGGTGGATGTGGAAATTCGGCCTCCGTGCGGCGGCGTCTCTTCCTTCCCTGTCATCGTCGAGGTCCGCCCCTCCGTGCCGCAACGGTAAGCACGCATGCACGCCGCCGCTCCCCTGCCTCTCTCCCCGTCCCTCTCCGGTGGTTCCCTTCGTCGGCGGCGGCGGGGAATCAGCCCAGCGGACTGGAGTACCCGTTTGGTGAGGGGTTATAACCGATTTGGCCTTACGGTGGCGAGCGCCGATCGATTGATTGATCGATCAAGCCCCTGATGTTGTGCTCGCTCCGCTCTGTCTGCTGTCCCTCATCTAGCGCTTACTAGTTCTGTTCAAGCTCTATTCGGTGTTATTTTATTACTGTATTGGGAGGGATATAGTGCACTGCCACCCAGTAAATTACGAGGAAACCCATATAAATCATTTTTCCCAGTCATAGTTATTTTTTTACATAGTGCGTTGATCCTAGAGTTGCTGATGCGTAGGCGAAATTCCTGTGGATGGCACAATTATTTACACTAGCCACATCTTGCTGGCTATGGCATCAGTCTCATCTCCTGAAGGATGCATGAGGCTCTCTCATGCTGAAGGACATGATGCATGCCATGTACCGATGTATACTGTTGGATTTAAGTTGTACTTAATCTATATATGATCAAGTAGTATTCCTAATCCTATTTAGTTAGGTTCTTGAGCTGCTATCCGGTAAGAAAAAAGGCAGTGCGCGTTACCAGCCGGCGAATCGATCTAGCTGATTGTGTAGCTAGCTAGCTTCCGAAAGGGTAAGGTATGTAGTACACGTCCAAGATGATATACGAAAGAAGATATGTTTCTGCCATGTATCTCCGGGTCGCCTCTGTATCTTGAGATTGGAAACATAATTTTTTTCCTTAATGGCATAGGTGTGTTATTTTTTTTTTGAACACAGCATAGGTTTGTTATATATTCTATGGATGTTGTACCTGTATCTTCAGATCAGAAACAAAACGTTTTCTTTTTCATAATGGCATAGGTGGGTTATTTATATCAACTTTAATGCCAAAGAGATATTGTCAAAATCTAATGGGTATTGTTTTACCGTGTGTTAAATTGATGGCCAGCCGTTTCTAATTATTGTTTGATTTTCTAGGATAATTCTCTAATTTGACCCGTATTTTCTTTTTAGTATTAATAGAATAGGTTTTGCAAAGCAATGTTTACTTTGAGTGTAACCGTAGTGCCATTCTTATCTTTCAATGTACAACGACGGTCTTGCTGTACTTGTGCTAGTTAGTGGGGAGAAAGCTAGGAACCTTGGCCTCCAAGTTCTTGCAAGGATCAGAGGGTATGCTGATGTTGCTCAGGTAAATCTTACATATCTCTTCATTAATCTTTTTGGTGAAACAAATGTCATTTTGGCCCATTGTTCTTGTTAATGAAGGCTGTTACCAACATTATCCTTTCATATGTCTCAAAACTATCAACCTGGCAAATTGAATGATCTTTTTCTTGTTATTATGCATTACAATGAGTTCATTATTAAGATCCCTTACAACTTCAGGCACCTCGGCTATTTATAGGAGGGGACCTAGCCTTCTTTGCGTCTCGCGGCAGTGTCTTCCTTGGATTTGTTCGTGCAACAAGGAGGGGACCCGACCTTCATCATGCCTCTTGTAACAAGTAAGGACCAACGTTGGGCTGTTACTATTGATTCATGTGCATGTGCAAAAAAGAAAGAAAATACAATACTAGATTTGGATATGGACGTGAACCAATAAGTTTTCACTTTCCCGACGTGGGTGCAGGGGTGATCGAGGCGGATTACCATGCCCTGGTGGATGTCGTGCTCTTCAACCACTTGGAAGCGGACTTCGCCGTGAAGCCCGACGACTGCTGCACATAGATGATCATCCAGGTGATCGTGACGTCGGAGGTCACCGAGGTGGAGGTCCTCGATGCCACCGTCCAGGGGAAGGCCCACCGGCGTCTGAACTCCAAGCTTTGGTAGATACATCTATAGAAGTGGTCTGTTTAGGTTGGTGGTGGAACTCTAGGGAAGGTACCCACCTTTTGATGATGGTTGTGTTCGTCTGATGTTAAATGGGATGTCTGTGATTTCTTCCAGTTGAGATGTTGTTCCGTGACATGAGTTTATTTTGCACTGGACGTGTTTCTGATTTCTATCCATGAATACTATATCTAAATTTTATTTTTTTAATTCCTAATTAGCTAGTAGTAGCGTGGGCGAAAATTGCACGCTACTAGTACTTAGGATAGTAGTAGCGTTTGTTGAGATAGTAGTAGCGTGGGTGGCTAGATAGTAGTAGCGCTGGTTGAGATAGTAGTAGCATGGGGCCACCCGTGCTACTACTAATAGAAGTAGTAGTAGCGTGGGTGGCACCCGCGCTACTACTACTAGTTAGCTGTAGCGTGATACTAGTAGCGCGAGTGCCCGCGCTACTATTAGACAGTTTACCCGCGCTACTAGTAGCCTTTTTCCTAGTAGTGCTTCGAAAGGGGCCATCTTAAAACTGGCTTGATAACTATTATTATAAGAGAACTCTGCATATGGCAAGTTGTCATCCCAACTAGATCCATAATCTAGCGACAAGCTCTCAACATGTCCTCTAGAATCTGATTGACTCTCTCGGTCTGTCCATCTGTCTGTGGATGAGAGGCTGTAATGAACTCTAGCCTAGTACCCAAAGTCTCATGCAACTGATTCTAGAACTTTGAGGTAAACTGGGTTCCTCTATCTGATACAATGGTCATCGGAACTCCATGCAGACATACGATCCTGGTCATGTATATCTTTGCTAACTTCGCACTTGTATAAGTGGTCTTCACTGGGATCAAATGAGCTACTTTCGTCAAGCGATCGACTACAACCCATATAGAGTCATAGCCTGAACGAGTCCTGGGCAATCCCGTGATAAAATCCATGCCAAGATTATCCCACTTCCTTTCGGGTATCGACAGTGGCTGTAGCAATCCAGCTGACTTCTGATGCTCTGCCTTAACTCTCTGACATACATCGCATACTGCTACATACTCAGCAATATCCTTCTTCATTCCTGTCCACCAGAAACTTTCCTTCAAATCTAGATACATCTTGGTGTTTCCTGGGTGAATCGAATACGGCGAATCATGGGCCTCCTGCAGAATCAACTTCCTGATCTCGGGGTCATTAGGCACGTATACGCGGTCCTCAAACCATAAAGTATCATGCTCATCCTCACGAAATCCTTTGGCCTTTCCTTTGCTCATCCTTTCCTTTATTTCAGCAATCTCCTTGTCAGCCTTCTGAGCTTCTTGGATCTTATCCATCAAAGTGGAATAAATTTCCAATGCTGCTAGATAACCTCTCGGAACTATTTCCAAACATAGCTCGCGAAGATCCTCTGCTAACTACTTGAGTAAATCTCTGGTTATGAGCGTGTTGACACAACTCTTGCGACTCAACGTATCTGCTAATACGTTAGCCTTTCCGGGATGATAATGCAACTTCATATCATAATCCTTAATGAGCTCCAACCATATCCTTCGCCTGAGATTCAACTCCTTATGTGTGAAGATATACTTCAAAGTCTTATGATCCGTGTACACCCCACAATGGTTTCCGAGAAAATGTCTCCACGTCTCCAATGCATGCACTACGGCTGCTAACTCCAAATCATGGGTGGCATAATTTAGCTCGTGAGGTTTAAGTTGTTGCAAGGCATATGAAACACTCTTCCCTCCTGCATAAGCACTGCTCCAAGTCCTCGACGTGAAGCATCGCAATACACTTGATAATCCTTATGTTGGTCAGGAAGAATCAACACTGGGGCTGTAACCACACGCTTCTTCAACTCCTGAAAACTGGTTTCACACTCTTCAGTCCAATTGAACTTGGTGTCCTTCTTCAACAACTCCGTCATGGGCTTTGCAATCTTGGAGAAATTCTCTATGAACCTCCGGTAATATCCTGCGAGTCCAAGAAAACTCCTGATCTCTCCAACTGATGTGGTTGCTACCCATTTGGTCACAGATTCAACTTTGGTGGGGTCTACTGCTATTCCTTCTCCGGATATAACATGTCCGAGGAATCCAACTTCCTTCAACCAAAACTCACACTTGCTGAACTTGGCATACAACTGATGTTGCCTGAGCTTCTCATGAACCAAACACAAATGCTCCTTATGCTCTTCTTCATTTTTTTGAGTAGACCAATATATCGTCAATGAACACCATGACGAACTTATCCAAAAACTCCATAAACAGTTTGTTCATCATGTTCATGAAATAGGCAGGCGCATTAGTCAGACCAAATGACATAACAGTATACTCATATAGCCCGTACCTTGTGGTAAAAGCTGTTTTAGGTATATCCTGCTCTCGAATCGTTAGCTGATGGTATCCCGATCGTAGATCGATCTTGGAAAATAGTTTAGCTCCTTGCAACTGGTCAAAGAAATCATTGATCATCGGCATCGGGTAGTTATTCTTAATCGTCACTTCATTCAACGCACGATAATCAACAACCATCCTTAACGATCCATCCTTCTTCTCCACTAGAAGTACTGGACATCCCCAAGGTGATGAAGTTGGTCGAATAAAACCTTTATCCAGTAACTCCTTAATCTGCTTCTTAATCTCCTCCAAATCCCGTGCGGGCATCCGATATGGTCTCTTAGATATTGGCCCGGTGCCTGGCAACAGTTCAATCAAAAACTCAATGTCTCTATCCGGTGGCATGCCTGGCAAGTCCTCCGGAAATACATCTGGGTAATCCTTCAACACTGGTACTTCCTCCTGTACAACTCCTGATAAGGAATTCACTTGAGTCCTCCTCGGCATATGCCGTGATACATACTTAATCCTTCTTCCTTCTGGAGTGGTGAGCATAATTGACTTACTGGTGCAGTCAATGTTCCCTCCATACTTCGATAACCAATCCATGCCTAATATTACATCCAGTCCTTGTGACTCCAATACTATTAGGTCTAAGGGGAACACATAGTTACCAATCCTTAAGGGTAACCAATCACACCATAGGCTAGCCATATACTCTGCTCCTGGTGAGGTTACTAACATGGGTGACCTAAGTGCTTGGGTTGGCAACTTATACTTATCCACAAATCCCCTTGATATGTATGAATGTGATGCACCAGTATCAAAAAGAACGATTACAATAAATGACTTAACCAAAAACTTACCTATTACTGCATCGACTGTGCTTCAACCTCCTCCACACTAACGCGGTTCACCTGTCCCCTGTTGAAAGGGTTGGGTTTCTTCCCAGAGCTTCCATTGCCATTTCCGTTCTTTGCTTTAGAACACTCCGTGGCGTAATGTCCGTTCTTCCCGCACTTGAAACAAGTAATGTAACTTAGATCCTTGTTGGCGGGCGTTGCTGGGTTGGAACGGTTCTGACCATTGCTTCCTCCATTCCCATTCCCATTCTTGGGGCCACTATGGTTATGCGGAATTCCTCCATTAGAATTATGGCCTCCATGGTTATGGTTAATGTCTGCTCCCGAGTTCGAGGTAAAACGGGGTCTCTGCTGAGCTCCAGAATTGTACTTCCCTTGTCCATACTTCCTCTTGCAGCTGTCTATCTGCTGCTGCTTCCCTTCAATAATAAGAGCTCAATATACCAACTCCTGGTACTTGTTGAAGGTTGCCACCATCAACTGCATGCTCACCTCATCATTCAGTCCCTCCAAAAACTTCTCCTCCTTAGCAGCATCTGTAGCAACGTCGTCCGGGTTATAACGTGCTAACTTACTAAAGTCATCCACATACTGGCCCACTGTGCGTCCTCCTTGGCGCAAGTCATGAAACTCGCGCTTCTTCATGGCCATAGCTCCTGCTGAAACATAGGCAGTACGGAAAGCCTGCTGGAACTGGTCCCATGTAACAGTGTCAATGGGGTAAGTGGCTGTGAAATTCTCCCACCATGATGCTGCGGGTCCATCAAGCTGGTGTGCGGCAAAACACACTCTCTCCGCATTGGTGCATCCTGCAGTGTTCATCTCCCTTCCAATCTTACGGAGCCAATCACCTGCAACAATCGGCTCGGTGCTACTGGAGAACACCGATGGATTCAGCCTTAGGAAACGGGCTAAGTGATTAACATGTGGTGGTGGTGGTGGGTTGTTGTTTTTGTTGCCTTGGCTCTGATTCTAGACTAGTAGCTGCATCAGGGTATTCTGCTGCTGGATCAACTGGGTGAGCTCCGGTGGGAAGGCAAATCCATTGTCACGTCTCGGAGGCATCTGATAGGTTTAGAAAAGATGAGAAAACATAATAGAATGAGGGATAAAGGGGAAAACACTACCCATATGCACATGAGACAAACACAATCATATCACTTCAATCAATTCAAACAAGGGCATACAATCGGTCTAAATATTGTTTACAAAAGTGCTCAGACTATACTATATACATGGGGGGGGATACTACTACTGATATGGTGACCGACTAGAAAGTTTGATCACTGGAAGACTCCATGATATCTGCTCCAGCTTCATCAACATAGTCATCATCGCTATCGTCTGGTTCTGAGTCGGTGTCGTCGATGATGATGTAGTCCTTGGATTTGTCGTCATCACCTCCTGGTGCAGGATCTCCCATGAATATCCTAGCTTCCTTGTCAGGTCGTCATTCTTCTCCACTAGTATCGTCATTTCCTCCTCATATCCGTCGCGTGTAGACTTGAGTTCCTCTTCTAGTTCCGAAATCCTGGTCATTGCCTTCTTCAGATCTATCATGCCTGCACACATCTGGTTCTTCTGGCGGCGAATGTGCTGGTTTAACTCTTGGATGAAAGCTACAATGGACCTATCTCTCCTGGTGCTGATCATCTCCCATTGCTCATCTCGGCACCCACATATTTGGTAGATAGTGTCCTTGAGATCCTTGTGGTACACTTATCCAATGCGTCCCATGGCAATGTGGGCTGCCATACTCTTTCCTAGACTCCAGGTTGGTGCATCAAACGAAAACTCTATGGGCTCAGTGACCGGCATGAACGTCCTTCCTGGAACTTGAACTTGAATCATCCAACGCTCCTCTTCTGGTAAAGTGGCGATGTAGGTCCCGGTGAAATTGGTATTCCGATATTCACGTACTTAGTGACTTCCTTCAAGTGTTGTCCAAAAGGGGAATTTTCATCCGGTTGTGCAAACTTGTTCCTTGCATCCGCCATCCTATAGAGTAGAAAAGGGGAGAGGAGTCAGAAATGAGTAATGGAGAGTGACCTATGGTTCAACTTAGTGGTCGTGTCCTACAGTCAGCGTGTGATCTGATACCATCTTGTAGCGACCCGACCCAAATGGACCAAGTCTCTGTGCATCAGTGTCATCCCTGGATCGGTAATGCTGACACGCACAGTACTCGAGGATTTATAACAGAGTGGCAATCACACACTTATTACATCGAAAGTCACAAAAGAGAACTTATTACAATAACATGGCTTAAGCCCATCTAAATACAATAACAGCGGAAGGCTTGAAAGATAAAGTGAGTCCATCAACTCCAACGGCATAACTGACTAAACGACAACGACCTATGGCACCTGACTCGTCGTCTGAAAAGTCTGCAACATGATATGTTGCAGCCCGAAACGGGTCCACACATGGAATATACTGGCAATGTAACACATAGAGTAATGAACAGTATAAATGCTATCACTACATGCATATATGGCTGGTGGAAAGCTCTATGGTTACAATTTTTTTGCATAAAGCCAATTTTTCCCTACAACAAAGGAATAAATTTTATTTAACTATCATGGTGGTTGTTAAACATTGAGAAGGTTCCTCCAACTCAATCCCAATTAAGCAATATCAATTACCCAACAAATTAATTTAGAGTGATGAGATCAACATGATAATCCAAGAACCAGATACTCAAGATGTCCATAAACGGGGACACAGCTAACCATGATTAGTTTATACACTCTGCAGAGGTTTGCGCACTTCTCCCCACAAGACTCGATCTCCTCCGTTGAATTTCTCGCACTTCATAATGTTTGAGAAACGGATGACCGAGACACAGTCTTTCAGAAGCATTAACTCTTTATTCTGGGTAGACAGTACCACCTACATCCCCTACATCTACTACTCTACCACTGAAAGAGGTCACAAAACATACTCAACTATGCTAGAGCCCATAATAGCTTGTGGCTGCACACGGAAGTTTCTAGCATGAATAATCTTATGATCCCTTTGAGCCTGGGTGGCGGACCGTAGAATGATCACACGGGTTCTCTGAGATATTCTAGGACAACATTGGATTCTCCAGGTGCCCGCAACCAATCCACCCAGATGTGATTTTAAGTAGCGACCTTAAGTTAACCATTAATTAAAAAATCACATCTGTCATGGATACTGTCGGTGTCAAAACCGGCGGATCTCGGGTAGGGGGTCCCGAACTGTGCGTCTAGGCGGATGGTAACAGGAGACGAGGGACACGGTGTTTTACCCAGGTTCGGGCCCTCTTGATGGAGGTAAAGCCCTACGTCCTGCTTGATTAATATTGATGATGTGTGTTACAAGAGTAGATCTACCACGAGATCAAGGAGGCTAAACCCTAGAAGCTAGCCTATGGTATGATTGTTTTTCGTCATACGAACAAAAGCCATCCAGTTTATATAGACACCGGAGAGGGCTAGGGTTACACAGAGTCGGTTACAATGGTAGGAGATCTACATATCCGTATCGCCAAGCTTGCCTTCCACGCCAAGGAAAGTCCCATCCGGACACTACATACGAAGATGTCTGGAAGGTGCTGTTTAAGGGCGCCGAGGCTCCCACATCCGCTACCGAAGATTGCGGATTCAACATGTAGTGTCCAGCTGATGAGGTAAGTGATTCTGTCCTTTAAGGGACGCATGTTTTCCATAGTTTGACTCTATGCAGGATCTAAACTCCCTTTCCTTTGACAGGACTGGCTGAAGAAGGCCGCACAGGCTATCTGTCCGGCCCATTGCCAGAGGACCCAACGAACGCCCGTTTGACGGGGCTGCTGGCTTCGGCACCCCATGTGGTGCCGGAGAAGAAGGCCAAGAAGAAGGCCATGGGGACTCGGAAGAGTTCCCGTTTTCAGGTGCTAACGGATGATGAATCCGAGGCCGACTCCTCTCACCAAGGTGAGGAGGAGAAGAAGAAAGCCTCTTCCCCAGCGGGGGGAGAGAAGAAAAGGAAGGCCTCCCCAACAAGGGAGGCCGAAGGGTCCAAGAAGGGAAAAACTCTTCCCCCGGACTGCTCTGCCAATGCCAGTGACGACGACGAGGACTGGCCCCCAAGGGCCAAGCCCTTGGCGAGATCGTGAGTATCCGGACTCCCGAATAACTTCATGGTTTATCTTTTTTGCCACACAGTGTCTTTCTAATGCCGCATACAACCCTACAGTCCGCCCAAGGACGATCTCCCCACTTCGTCGAGCGGGTCCTTAGGTGTGTCGGATATGGATTCTCTTCCGACCGCCTCCACCCCCCGTGACACGGACAACGCCGAGGTGGGATCCCAGGAAGGGACCCGCCAGGAGGAGGAGGCCCCGGAGGTGTCGCAGGACAACCTCCCGGACATTGCACCAGACTCGGCTCCGGATCCAGTAGTGGCTCCAGAGTCCGGCGGGCGGCCCCTTCGTAAGAAGGGCAAGACCATGACACCGGCAGCCTCCGTCCAACCGGAGGCGCCGGATAGCTTGCTGGAGGCGCTCAATAGCGCCTCCATCAAAGAGGAACACCGCACGGTTATGAGTGCGGTGATTCAGAAGGTGCAGCTCGCCAAGAGCGGGCTGACCGAAGCCTGCAGAAGCCTTCTAACAGGCTTTGAGGTAAGAATTTTGAGATATGTAAAATAGTACCGCATAGACAGTAGCCCCTGATGCTCGGTTCGGTGTTCGAAAAGAAAAGCCGGACTGAGGATCTAAGAAGATATACGCAGGAGTCATAAAAAAATATGTCAATATGGGATTGCAGGCTGCGCTGCTGACCTCTGCCGCACTGACTGCGGAGGTCAATACTTTGAAGAAAAACCTCGAGCGGTCCGAGAACGAGCTCGGCCGTGCCAAGAAACAGCTCAAGGACAAGGAAGGTGAGTAACACCTTATTAAAATTGTACCTTATAGAAAAGGATTTTGGTTGCAAAAAGAATGACAAGGATAATGTGGGTATTGCAGGGGCCACTAACGAGGTGGCGACCCTGAAAGAGGCGGTGGCCGCGGCCAAACATGATGCGGCTGCGGAGCGCACGAGCGAGAGAAGCAGGAGGCGCGGGTGGTGGAGGTACAGCAAGAGCTCTAGGATCTCGTGCAGAAACATGAGAGCCTGGAGCGTGACTCGAAGACTCGAGAGTCTGAGCTTGCGACGGCTCTTGAGAGTGCCAAAGCCGCTAAGGCTGAAGCCTACAAGGCCCTCCAGGAGATCGAGGCGGTAAAGAAAATAGTAGCAGGTAAGGCATTTTTCATGCAAAGTAAGCATGTGAGTGTTAATTACCTGTCGCTTACCCGAATTCGGAGCTCTCCAGGAGCGTTCGCAGATCTCCCTCGCAGCGTGTCCGATGCTGCTGCGTTCTACCGGGCCGAGGAGGGGAGCTCGACGGAGAAGGTCTTCTGGTCTCAGTATGCTCAGGCCGGACATCCGGTGCCCCTAAGCGACCAGCTGAAGCAGCTGGTCGAGCTCCACAAGGCGGCCGAACAGGCCATGAAGGGCCTCATAGTTCGGCTGTGGCCTAAGGAGGCCATGCCTGGGAGCTACATCGGCCTGGTGCGGCGGCTGGTGGATGCGTGCCCGTGGGTTGAAGTCATCAAGCACTCCGCCTGTATTGAAGGTGCCCGTCGGGCCCTTGCCCGTGCAAAGGTGCACTGGGGCAAGATGGATGCCCAGAAGCTCGTGACGGACCCACCACCGAAGGGCAAGGAGCATCGCACGCCCGAGATGTATTATAAGAGTGTGCTGAAGGGCGCCCGCACTATTGCGGGTAAGTGCTCCAAAGATGTAATATTTGAGTAGGCTCGCATTTTGTTATCCTGTGCGCTGAAAACTTAGTTCATTTGCGCTAAGCAACGCATTTTAATTTAAAATATTACCTTCTGTGCGGCTGTTTATCAAATCTGAGAGATGGCAAGTCGTCGGCTTCGGCCCCCATGCCACGAGTGCTGGGGTGTTCGGGATAAATTTGAGCACTCTTGTTCCCATATTTGGGTCCATCTAGGGAGGCGCTCAACACAACGAACAAGGCAACCGAACTTATAATGCTTGAACACTCTCACTTAGCCATAGAATTCTATAATTTTAAATTTCGGCGAAGCCCCTAATCTTCGGAAGGCCGAATTTGGGGCGCTATCCATGCCTGGGCCGGATAAAAACCGGCTCCTCGCTCTAAGCGGCATAAGTCTTTAGGGACTCGCAAAAAACCTCTCGAACAACGACCAGCTCTCGCCTCATCATGACGGTCAGTTTTAGCTTTCTCCACTGAGGCATTAACCCAGCTCAACTGGGGCGCAATTGCAGTGGTTCTCCCAGTGCTACCTTAGCCGATACAACGGAACGTAAGGTACCAAAGCATAGGAGCCAGGCAAACCCAACTATTGACCCAAGACATGATTCGGAGCTGATGCATATAGTGCTATAAGTTCGGGGTGCCGCACTTGTGAAAGTGTTCGGACTTATCACACCATGATGCGGGAAACATAAGCCCCTAGTGTATTTAGCCGTACCGAAACGTACAGATGCGTAATTTCATAAATGAACATATGCATAAAAGAGAAATGCAATTAGAAGCAAAAAGGTGCTGCATCACTTATTCAAGAAAACTGCTATAAGTGCAGAACGATACAAATGGTGCGATAAGCAGGGGATGGGACTGCTAAACATGTCCCCCTCCAGGGGTAGGCTGCGGAATGGTGCATAAAACAGATTTAATGCTCGTAATGGAGACCACCTGGGTATTCGCTGTAGCCTTTCTTCTTCCCTGGCTGTTGCATCGTGAGTTCGGCAGGTCTACTGCCGGACAGGGCCTCTGACGAACGGAGTCCTGTGGGTAAAAATAAAAAGGAGAAGAAAAAGAAAAAAGAAAAAGAACGACACACTTGAGAGCCCCTGGTGTGGTTGAGCCGCAATCTGGGCCTATCGTGGTCGCGCCCCTCTCCCCATACCCATGGTATCTTCAGAGCATAATGGTGTACGCGAAGGACCTGTCTTGACGTTTTACAGGGGCTGGGATTGGGGCCGCACTGCTACGCGTGCTCGGCACGTGCCAGGTGGTCTTGTTGTGGGTTACTCCAGGCGCGCTTAGCTGTGTCCGGCCGCTTAACGGCCGGACTCGAGAATTGCCTTAAGAGGCTGCATTGTACTTCTGCCGCGAGAGCTGCTGTATGTTCCTCCGTGCGGAGAGAACGTTCAGTGTTTCCGTTGACCGTGATGACTCCTCGAGGGCCTGGCATCTTGAGCTTGAGGTATGCGTAGTGCGGCACCGCGTTGAATTTTGTGAACGCGGTACGTTCGAGCAGGGCATGATAGCCGCTGCGGAACGGGACTATGTCGAAGATTAACTCCTCGCTCCGGAAGTTATCGGGGGATCCGAAGACCACTTCCAGTGTAACTGAGCCTGTACAATTGGCTTCTACACCTGGTATGACGCCTTTAAAGGTCGTCTTGGTAGGTTTAATCCTTGAGGGGTCGATGCCCATTTTGCGCACTGTGTCCTGATAAAGGAGGTTCAGGCTGCTGCCTCCGTCCATCAGGACTCTGGTGAGGTGAAATCCATCGACGATCGGGTCTAGAACCAATGTGGCGAATCCGCCATGGCGGATGCTGGTGGGGTGGTCCCTCCGGTCAAAAGTGATCGGGCAGGAGGACCACGGATTGAACTTTGGGGCAACTGGCTCCATCGCGTATACATCCCTGAGTGCACGCTTCCGCTCCCTTTTGGGTATGTGCGTTGCATATATCATGTTCACCGTCTGCACCTGTGGTGGGAAACCCTTTTGTCCTCTATTGTTCGGCGGTCGGGTCTCTTCCTCGTCATCGCTATGCAGCCCCTTGTCATTGTTTTCGGCAATTAACTTGCCTGCCTATTTGAATACCCAACAGTCCCTGTTGGTGTGGTTGGCTGGCTTTTTGGGGGTGCCATGTATCTGGCACAAGCGGTCGAGTATTCGGTCCAAATTGGACGGGCCCGGAGTAGTTCTTTTGAATGGCTTTTTCCGCTGACCGGGTTTAGAGCCTCTGAATCCGGCATTGACTGCAGTATCCTCACTGTTGTCGCCATTAATGCAGCGTTTGTTTTTGTTATGACGCGACCTGCCATTTTGGTCCGTGATGTCCGGGCTGCCAGAATTTTTGCTAAGGTTGTTGCTGCGCGCTAGCCAGCTGTTCTCACCTGCGCAGAAGCGGGTCATGAGTGATGTGAGGGCTGCCATGGACTTTGGCTTTTCCTGTCCCAGGTGCCGGGCAATCCACTCGTCGTAGAAATTGTGCTTGAAGGCTGCTAGGGCCTCCGCATCCGGACAGTCGACGATTTGATTTTTCTTGGTTAAGAACCGTGTCCAGAATTGTTTGGCTGATTCGTCTGGCTGCTGAATTATGTGGCTGAGGTCATCAGCGTCTGGTGGTCGCACATATGTCCCTTGGAAGTTATCGAGGAATGCGGCTTTCAGGTCTTCCCAACTCCCAATTGACTCTGCTGGCAAGCTGTTAAGCCAATGCCGGGCTGGCCCTTTAAGCTTGAGGGGGAAATATTTGATGGCGTGAAGATCGTCACCGCGGGCCATGTGGATGTGAAGGAGATAGTCTTTGATCCAAACCACGGGGTCTGTTGTGCCATCATACGATTCAATATTCACGGGTTTAAACCCTTCGGGGATTTGATGATCCATTACTTCATCTGTGAAGCACAGTGGGTGTGCGGCGCCTCTGTACTGGGCGATATCACGACGGAGCTCAAAAGAGCTTTTTCTGTTTTGTTCGGCCCGGCCGGACTTACTGTGTCCGGTGCGACCGTTGTCGTCACGTATCATGGGGCGCCCACGCGATCCATAGATTGATCTTGATTTTCTTGCCCTATCCTCCAATATATCTCGCAAGTCCGGAGCGTTCCCCTGTGGCCTTGTGCTTTTCGAGCGATGCCGGGGTACGGGTCTAGTGAAGGGCCTAGAGGCCTCTCTGTCGCGACCACGGGGTGGTCGATCAGCCGTATTGTCTCCTGGTGATGCGGGTTCATATGCCTCCTCCTCTAATCGGGGAGCAGCTTACGTTTAGGGTAGCTTTTGGTGGGGCGTTCGAGCTCATGCTCTTCGGCCGCGAGGACTTCAGTCCACCTGTCGGCTAGCAGATCTTGATCAGCTCTAAGCTGTTGCTGCTTTTTCTTGAGGCTGTTCGCTGTGGCCATAAGCCTGTGTTTGAAACGTTCCTGTTCGACGGGATCCTCTGGCATGACGAATTCATTGTCGTCGAGGCTTGCCTCGTCTTCGAAGGGAGGTATATAATCCTCTACCTCTTCTTCGGCCGCTCTCTCATGAGGGCTGGCGTCCCCGTCCTCCTGCACTGGATCTTGCTGGAGTGGGTTGTCTTCGGCACTATCCGGGGTGTTATTATCTCCGGTGCCGGAATCTTCATTCTTGCTATGGCGGGATTTAGAGCGGCGCCGCTGACGCCGACGCTTGGGCTATTTCTTGGAGGGGTCATCCTCCGCTGCCCCTTCGCCATTCCCATCCTTTTGGATATCCACCATGTATATATCATATGACGAGGTGGCTTTCCAGTGCCCGGTAGGCACTGGCTCTTGGTCGTCTCCGGCATCGTCGTCCATACCGTCGATGTCTTCAGAGTCGTAGTCTAGCATGTTGGTTAGATCATCGACAGTGGCTACCAAGTGGGAGGTGGGTGGGTTTTGAATTTCTTCGTCGTCCGCATCCCAACCGTCCTGGCCGCAGTCCGGCCAGGGCTCTCCTGATAATGAGAGATACCTTAGCAAACTCAGGATGTCGCCAAAAGGTGAGTGTTGAAAGATGTCCGAGGCAGTAAACTCCATGATCGGCGCCCAACCGATTCGATTGGTGGGGGCGCGGGAGGTTCGGAGTCCGGCACCTCGGAGTCACGAGCCTCGTGAGGGACAAGATCAGTGTTCGGCTCTATCGCCGTAGAGGTTGCAGCCCCCAAGGCGATGTCTAGCCATCCGTCCTCGATCTGCGCAGCCGGCTCCGAATTGAAGATCAGAGCGGGCTCGAGTGCGGCCTCCAGGGTACTGTCCGGCTGCAGAGCTAAATCATGCCTGTCGTGACAGTGCGGCGCGCTTGGCTGTGGCTCGAATCCATCGAAGATCAAGTCCCCGTGGATGTCAGCCGTGAAGTTCAAACTTCCAAATCTGACCTGACGGCCCGGGGCATAACTTTCGATCTGCTCTAGATGGCCAAGCGAATTGGCCCGCAGTGCAAAGCTGCCGAATACGAAGATCTGTCCGGGGAGGAAGGTCTCACCCTGGACTGCGTCGTTGATGATGATCAAAGAAGCCATCGAGCCTATCGGCGACGACACAGAGGAACTCTCAATGAAAGCACCAATGTCGGTGTCAAAACCGGCGGATCTCGGGTAGGGGGTCCCGAACTGTGCGTCTAGGCGGATGGTAATAGGAGACGAGGGACACGGTGTTTTACCCAGGTTCGGGCCCCCTTGATGGAGGTAAAACCCTACGTCCTGCTTGATTAATATTGATGATGTGTGTTACAAGAGTAGATCTACCACGAGATCAAGGAGGCTAAACCCTAGAAGCTAGCCTATGGTATGATTGTTGTTCGTCCTATGGACTAAATCCATCCGGTTTATATAGACACCGGAGAGGGATAGGGTTACACAGATTCGGTTACAATGGTAGGAGATCTAGACATCCGTATCGCCAAGCTTGCCTTCCACGCCAAGGAAAGTCCCATCCGGACACGGGACGAAGTCTTCAATCTTGTATCTTCATAGTCTTGGAGTCCGGCCGATGATGATAGTTCGGCTATCCGGACACCCCTAGTCCGGGACTCCCTCAGATACACTCACCCAATCCACATCTACGAGCATAGCACCGCAATCCTAAGCATAACATAGAAGTAACTCCCAAAGGCTTGATAATAAAAGGACAATAGGTTCTACCTCATCATCTACTTCCCAATCCCACATGTTATTCAGATCCTAATCATGCAATGTTTGAGGGTTGAAACTAATGCATAAAAACTGGGTGATAAATGATATGATCAAAGTGTTACTTGCCTTGCTGATGATCCGCAAAACCTAGAGACCCGTAGTAGCACGCTTCGCACTCCGGGAATTTTATCGCAATCAAACAATAGCATACATACATACTCAACTAAATGCACGGGTAAAACTCAAATAAGAAGATCTAACCAGAAAGTTCAACTGAAGAACTCCGGTTTGCAAAAAGAATCAAATCAAACGGAGCAACGAACCTCAAACTACGAAAGAAACAAGATCTGATTACTAATCTGGACTAAAGTCAAATTTTACAGTATCAAAATCTTGTTGAAGTTGGTGAAACAAAAAGAGGGCTTCGAAACAAAGATCTAGGCGCTTGAATCACATGATTCCGATAAAGGAGCGAAAAGAAAACCTAAAACGAAGATGAGGGCAGAAATCGCGATCGAAAATAATCGCGGAAAACCCTTGAAAAAGAAAAACTGACGAACAGGCTAACGAACGAACGTTCACTGCCTGTGCTAAACGGACGAACAACGTTCTTAAAACGAACACACGGACGAATGTCCGCAAATTAAATAAATCGAAAAAATAAAACCGAACCAATCTAAAAAAACAAACCTAGGTTTCTAAAAAAACCGAACGGTTTTTCTAACAAAACCGGCGGCGGAGGCGGCGGTTATACCTCCGGCGAGGTCGGGTTCGGCAGCGGGGTGGCGGCTCCGACGGCGGCGGTGGGTGGCGACGGCGGCGTCGCGGGCGGCGGCGGCGGGGCAGCGGCTCCGACGGCGACGGTGGGTGGCGACGGCAGCGTCGCGGGCGGCGGCATCGGCGAATGGCGGCGGCGGCGAATGGCGGCAGCGGCTAGGGTTAGGGTTTGGGCGGCGACGGGGTCGAGTGGGCTTGCGGGGCTCCGCCTCGGCTTATAAGGCCGGCCGGTTCGGGAGTCCAAGTCGGACACGACCCGGTTAGGTCGGTTTCCTTTTTTTAAAAATAATTCTAATGCGCAGAAAAACAATTAAAAGAAATACTAAATGGACTCTAAAAATCCTGAAATAAAATTTCACGTTCCTCTAATAATATGAGGACAAAGTGAACTTTTATTTGGGCCTCTAATGCAATTTTGAAAAACGCATTTTTTCCTAATTCAAATAAAATAGCAATAAAACTCCAAATAAAATTCATATTTGATTTTAATATTTTTCTTCCAATATTTCTTTCTTTTGGAGAAGTCATTTTATCTCCTCTCTTTTATTTTTATATTGGAAATATTCGGAAAGAAAATAATTAAAACCAAATGATCCTCTTTTCAAAATTTGAGAAAACTCAAATATGAAAATAACGAAATTCCTAACTCTCTCCGTGGGTCCTTGAGTTGCTTAGAATTTCTAGGATCAACCAAAATGCATGAAAATATGATATGCAATGATGATCTAATATATAACATTCCAAGTTACAAATTTATGGTCAAAATTTAGCACAAAAAGCGAAGGGGACCAATAAACCAGGAAGTAGTACTATAAAATTGTGTGATTTGGTTTCTAACCAAAGGAGAAGACACATAGAGGTACATGGGCACGAGCGAGCTCGATTTACATCAAAATAGCACATCAATGGCAAAAGTTGGTCTTTTTTAACACAAGACATGCACATACACTCACCCCTATGCTTATGAACACATCTCAGATATTTAGTCAACACAACATCTTGAAATGGTTGAAGTCACCACACATGCCTTGGTAGTCGAGAGGAGTGTCTCCTCTCACTGAATGAACATCGTCGAAAAGTATAAATAAATTCAGAAAAATGCGAGCACCAATGCCAAGTCTAGTGAGCTGATTCCACCACAAGAAAACTTGAACCCTAGTGAGCTGATTCCACCACAAGAAAACTACGATCTAAGGTACACTCATTAGCAAGAGTTTGTCCTCCTGAAAA
The DNA here is from genome assembly GCF_002162155.2 of Triticum dicoccoides. Lineage (NCBI taxonomy): Eukaryota > Viridiplantae > Streptophyta > Magnoliopsida > Poales > Poaceae > Triticum > Triticum dicoccoides. The sequence continues at coordinate 835,144,248 of NC_041385.1, forward strand.
GAAAACGTGATAGATTCGTGACATGTATGTTTTGACGGCTCAATCAAACGTGATTAGCTTTGCTCACAGCTCTCCTCCTCTTGATCACCTGACAAGGAACACCACTTAGTTCGGTAAAACTTCACGTACCAGTTTACCAATGCCAACTCACATACCTGTGTACCAGGGTCCACCTCACGTACGCAACGTACATAATGCAGTTACCCAAAGCTTAGCATGTTTCCCTTGCCTTTTGTCTCTTTTGTTTCCAGCACAAAGCTTAGTACCAGTGTCCACCGCTCTGAAAGCTTGTCTCGTTTGCTTATCATTGTCATCTTCTCTTTTGGAGTTATTGAAAAGTCATAACATTAATTTATTGCAAGGAATATTTGTAGAATTTATAATGATGGAAAAAATGATTCATACTCCCTCTGTATACTAATACTAAGACTTTTTAGATCACTAATCTAAAATGTCTTATACTATTTTACAGAGACGTCACATGCTTGGCCCAGAGTACACTGCAATAAATCATGTAAAATTTATTGTTTTCCATTTTAAATGAATATATATGATAAATACGTACATCTATAAGGCAGTGACATTCAGACATGTGACTAGAATAAAATGGATATGTGTGGAATAATCTCAAGGAAATTAGGATTGCAATGATGAGGCGGCAGGGAAAAAAACTACATGATGTCAATGTTTGAACAAAGATATTGGTGATGAAATTTTATGTGCGGAAGGTGACATGAATTTTTAATATGAACTCTAAAATCTTGCATGCAAGCGCTCGAACCACACTACTGCAGGAAAGCTAACAGTGACATGTGCAATTTACCACTTCACTAGCGAGCAAAGCGTTCATCACTGGCAACTCGCCAGTGGTAGCTGGTTACAACCAACAAGTGCCTCACTCGTCGGTGGTAACTTAACAGTAGTGACTAGCGAGCATAGTTGTCCGACTTGGTAACATGACCACCATTGACATGGGCGTAGAATTGCACATCATTGGAAGTATTGTACAAGTGACAATCGCTTTTATCTGCTTGTCGCTGTTATATTTTATGAAATAATTAATAATTAATAAAAAACAAATTTTAATCCTCTTTAGCGAAGAGAACACAATTGTTGTTGGATCTACAGCGCGTGTCATCTCATTATCAAGTCACTCCTCTATTCATTGGTTAGTTGTTGATGGTTCGACAAGCCACCTGTAGCCCACAAGAATTAATGCGTGTGTCGCTTCCACATCTTTTTAAGAACATCAATACTTTCAAGAAGGATGGAATACGTACTCAGTGTCGAACGAAGTTGACAACACATATTTTCATCTTGGAGTTCATCATGCCTCCAAGACATCGCCTTCAGAAAGATTACATGCGTGCATTGTCATTGTCAGATTTACAGGACAACTTATCTCATTATCAAGGCACAACAATTATCAAAGGTTTGTTGATGGTTTGACGTTCCACCGATAGTTCACAAGAACTAAACTCCCAATCGCTTCCACAACTTAGAGGTGTCGTAGATGGCTTGGCCAACTCCAACGAGTTTAATTTCCTTACTAGTACATTTCATGGTTGCTTTATTTTGTTTCTAACCAAAGAAAACTACACAGCAAGGTATTCCCTCTGTTCTGATTTACTCGTCGTGGTTTTAGTTCAAATTTAAACTAAAACCACGACGAGTAAATCGGAAAGGAGGGATTAGATGGGTACCGGCGAACTAGATTGACGCCAGAATTGCTTTCCAACAGAAAAGGTTCGTCTCTCCAAAATGTAAACATGACATGTATGTTGTGACACATCAAATTAACGTGATTACCTTTGCTCATAGCTCTGCTCCGCATCATCATCAGATAAGAGATAACACTCCATTCGCTAAAAAGTCAAAAAGGAGAGAAGAAAATAAGAACCTCAGCAAATGACAACACGAAGCCATGATTCCTAACCAACTCATGTACACTACGGGCAGCCGCGCAAGTCTTAGGAATCTGCCACCGCTCCTAAAGCTTGTGCCATTTGCTTATCTTTGTCATCTTCTATCTTGTAGTTATTAGAAAATCATATCATTAACTCATTGTAAGGAATATATGAAGAAATTATGATAACGGAAAATAGAATGACAAATACACGCTTGCGCCACAAGGTACCTTATAGTAAATCTTGTGAAATTTATTAAGTTTGTTCATTTTAGATGAATGTATACTGATAAACATGTATGTTTGTAAGGCAGCTGTGAACTGCATATATGCGATTTGAATAAAATGGGTATATGTGGAATAAGAGCAAGGAAATTAAGATTGCAGTTATAAGGCAGGTGTAGGAAAAAAATACGTGGTGTCAATGTTTAGTTCAGGTTATTGGTGCCGAATTTTACAAAGAAATATTGATGAAAGACAGAACAACAAAGGCGAGAAGGCTCCATCTCACTCTGTGCATTCAATTCACATAGGTCGGTTAATACGGGTTTTCGGATTGTATAGTATGAATACTTTGGTTAATACAGTTCACTAGTAGAAAAGAGGGCTTTGGTCCAGACCGGGTTAGCCATTAGTCCCGGTTCAGTCTAGAACCGGGACTAATGGGGGCATTAGTCCCGGTTCGTGCGCCCAGGGGCCACGTGGGCCATTTGTCCCTGTTCGTCTGGACTTTTTAGTCCCGGTTGGTGCCACGAACCGGGACTAAAGGGTGCGATGCCCATTAGTACCGGTTCGTGGCGCCAACCGGTACTAAAGGTTAGACCTTTAGTCCCGGTTCGAGCCACCAACCGGTACTAATGGGGTTTGAGGCATTAGTACCGGTTCATGACACGAACCGGTACTAAAGGTCCCATTTTCAAACTCCACCCCCCCCGGTGGATCGCCTTTTCAGTTTAAAAAAAAAATAAAAGAAAATGATGAAAATGTCAAAAAAATAAAAAATAAAATAAGTTTCCCATGTGATATGTGGTCTAGTGGTTGGGAAAATTTGCAAATATGAATTTCGACTTTATTTGCAAAATCTCTCTAGAATTTAATAAAATGGGCATAACTTTTGCATACTAACTCGGATGAAAAAGTTTTTTATATGAAAAATCATCTACTCGAAAAGTTACATCCAAATTAATTATCAAAATCCTCAAAACCTAACAGAAAAAAGTTACGGGGCTTTTAAGATCTAGAGTGGAAAAAAAATCAAACTATGGTCAAACCGTGGTCAAACAATTGTCAAACAATGGTTAAACTAATTATTCTAGAATATTAGTGTTACTTAATAATTATTTCAGTTATTTGAATTTTGGTCAAATCTGGTCAAACTGTGGTCAAACAATGGTCAAACTAATTATTCAAGAAATATTAGTGTTACTAAATAATTATTGTTTTTTTAAACAATAGTTTCAAACTCAAACAGTGAAATGTGTCACTTCATGTGCTAGCAAAATTCCTGAGGGTTAATAGGATTGACATCTTACTATTGTCAGGAAAACAACAAGTGTAGACTTGGAAACGAGGCAGAATAGAACCCGGAAGTTAAGCATGCTCAGGCTGGGGGAGTGGGAGGATGGGTGACCGTTCGGGAAGTTAGATGATTTGGAATGATGAGGGGTGATTAGAGATTAGAAGATAAATGGGACAATTGCATTTTTACCCCTAGTTGGTTCCTACCCACGGGTTTTGCCCTTACTTTTCGAGCTTGCTCAGTTTTGCCCTTACTTTTTCCATCGAGGTCCCTCGAATGCCCTTTGACCGTTTGACCAAAACTTTGAAAATTCATAACTAATTCATAAGAACTCAGAAAAATACAAATAAGATATCAAAATGTTCAGATAAACATTACCTTTATGGGCATATCATTTGCATTCAGGACAAAAGCATCATTTAAACTACCCGAGGTAATTAATGTTATTACCATTATTAAAAATAAATAGGTATAAAAAATATATTTTTTCATCAATAAAAATTACATGCAAATGTAGGTGATGTTTTTTGAACATCCTGATAACTTATTTGCATTTTCTGAGTTTGTATCAACTAGTTATGAATGCTCTAACGACTTTGACCATTATTTGGAAACTTCATAACAAGTTGATACGAACTCAAGAAAATGCAAATAAGGTATCAGGATGTTCAGAAAACATCACCTACATTTGCATATAATTTTTCATGAAAAAAATATTGTTTATACCTATTTATTTTTAATAATGTTAACAAAATTAATTACCTCAGGTAGTTTAAACGATGCTTTTGTCCTGAATGCAAATGATATGCCCATAAAGGTAATGTTTATATGAACATTTTGATATCTTATTTGCATTTTTCCGAGTTCATATGAATTAGTTATGAATTTTCAAAGTTTTGGTCAAACGGTCAAAGGGCATTCGAGGGACCTCGATGGAAAAAGTAAGGGCAAAACTGAGCAATCTCGAAAAGTAAGGGCAAAACCCGTGGGTAGGAACCAACTAGGGGTAAAAATGCAATTGTCCCAAGATAAATTGAGCAGTGATGAGGGGTGGTGATTAGAGATTAGAAGTTAAAATAATTAAGAAATTTGAAAATAATTTTTTTTTAAAAAAGTTTCAATTTTTTTTTTCAAAAAAGAAATCATTAGTAACGACCCTTTAGTCCCGGTTCATGAACCGGGACTAAAGGCCCTTACGAACCGGGACAAATGCCTTGTTTTCTACTAGTGGTTTGAAATTAAAATATGGTATGGTTTTGGGATACACCAAATTATTTTGGCATTGTTTCGGTATATACCATAATAGCCAAAGTTGACGCAAGCTTGAAAATGAAATAATAATAATTTGCAAACATATGACTCAAAACACATACTTTTTTTTCCACAAAAACAGTATATAACTATATATAAGTATATATGAATGCATGGATTCATACCTTAACGGTATGGGCATGCTTAGCATTTTTTAAGAAAAAAATGACTATGCGACAAGAAAAATGTATAGCAGAGAATTTGGCTACTATATAAGAAAATGACAACTTGTATGGTTGTTTGCCTCAAGAAATATAAATATATTTTTAAATTTTGCTTGCTCTGTTAACCGTTCGATTTTTTGGTATATACCGTAAAATGGAAATTCAAGACGGTATGGTACTCCCTCCTGTCTTTTTTAGTTCGCATATAAGATTTGTCTAAAGTCAAGCCTCGTAAAGTTAGACCAACTTTACAGAAAAAATACCAACATTCACAATATGAAATCAATATAAATAGATGTGTCACGACTTAAATTTTCATATTGTATACCTTTAGCATGGTACATGTTGATATTTTTTCATATAATTATTTTCAAACTTTATGAAGTTTGATTTCAGACAATTCTTATATGCAGAGTAAAAAGGACTGGAGGGAGTATGTTCATACCATACTGAAACATGAAATCATAAAAACCATAAAATTGGTTCAGTTCGGTTTATTCTAGGTATGTTTTTTCGATTCCGTTCTAAAATACACATAGTGAGCTCCTTCCCAGCCGTGGATCGGAACGCTCAATCTGGCGTCACGTGCTGGGCCTGCAAACACCTGAACCACACTACCACAACTAGCTTACGTGTGAGGCGCGTATTTTGCACTTCGCTGGCGAGCAATGTGTTCATCACTGGTAATTCGTGGTTATCGTGCGCAGCAAAATGACCCCATCTAGCATCCTTGGATCATAAAGGCGGGATATTAGGCTGCAGCCCATGGCAAGCATATGGTACATGGACGGATAGTAATAGAAGATTGAAACAGTAGTGCTAGGCTAAGGTAATAAATATTGTGTACGTGACATGCATTATAGTACTGTTCACAAGAATACTGTAGTCCACGTCCATAGGAATTAAAGCATCCATCGCTGCCATGGCTTAAGAGCTCCTTTGATTCAAAGGATATTAGGAATTTTGGAGGATTAGAATTCTTAGAATTTGTCATGTTAGTTGTTCTAGCATCCACTCAAACTTTTTTGAAAGAATCCTTTGGTTTTCTTATTATGTAATCAATGAACCCAAAATTTTGGAGGATTGAGATGAGCATGACATTTCAATCCTATGTTTTTTCTATTCTTGCGATTTTAAAATTCACGGAGTTTATTTTTCTTGATTCGGTTTTGAACCAAAGAAGAAGACACAGCGAGGTAGATGGGTACCAACGAACTAGATTTACGTCTAAATCGCTTTCCAATGGGAAAAGTTCGTCTATCGGAAAAGAAGACGTAACATGCTAGTGATAGGTATGTTTTGACGTTTCAACCAAAACATGATTAGCTTTGCTCATGGCTCTCTTCATCATCTCACACAGAAGATAACACCTAGTTAGGTATCAGTGTCCAACTGACTTACCAGTGTACCATTGTCCAACTCATGCAACAGTGTACCAGTGTCTAACTCACGCAACAGTGTCCAACTCACGCAAACTCAAGTACCGTTGTACGAGTGTCCAACTCATGCAATAGAGTACCAGTGTCCAACTCAAGTACGATTGTGGCAGTATCCACTCACTTACGCTACAGAAGGTAGTCATGCAAAACTCAGCCCACTCCAAAATCTAAAAAGTAACAACATTAATTCACTGTAAGGAATATTTTTTGTAAGATTTATCTTTGACTTCAGTTCTCTTGATTTTTTAGGATGTTCTGTTTATTAAAAAGCTTTATAACACTCGTTGCAAGGAATATTTGTAAAAACATAGAATAACAGATCAAATGATTATTTGCTACACATAGTATACCTAATAATACATAATGTCAAATTTAATTAGTTCTTCCATTTTAGACGAAAATATACTCATAAATGCATACATCTAGAAGCCAGAGTGACATGCATATATGTAAAAAGAATAAAATGGGTCTTTCTGAAATAACCTCAAAGAAATATATAAATGTTGACGCCCGTGTTGGAGAGAAGAACTACGTGGTGTCTATCGCTGTAGCAGATCGCCAGGCCGTTAGCGACCTTGATTGTTATACGCAGAGGCAGAG
>NC_041385.1:835151334-835152062 GCF_002162155.2 Triticum dicoccoides
CAGACCCCCATCGCCTCCCCCCCTCCCCCAACGTAAAGTTACGTTGCGAGGTAGCAGCATTACTCTACCCCAAAGGGGAAGTAATAGGCTTACATATAATCATGCTACTGACATCATGACATTCATGCCCAAAGACCAAAATTAGAGAAAGCATAGCTTAACCCGCTAGTTGTATGTACGTATCAGAAAAAAAGGAGTATGTGCAGCCATTACATATATAAGTGTAAGTAGGAAAATTTCCTACCCTTCCTGTAAGTACGCCCGTGGCTTCTAGGTCTTGTGGCTCTGAACGTCCTGCGCCGTCGACTCCAGCGGTAATTAAACCCACAAGAGAGACAATAGCTGCTTATCCGCTTCACCGGCATCATACATCAACAAGTTAATTTCAAGGAATCATGGTACGCCACTCTTAAATCTTTATAAATTAGAACTCTTCGCTTGAAGCAATGCTTAGTTTACTTATTAGATGCAGTAATATTGTGATTTAGATATCTAATTTCACTCATTGTTTAATATTTCAATAATTGATGGATGAGGAGGAATAATAATAATAATAAAAAGATTCATTTCTTCAAGTGGCTCATATATTACTAACCCCAATCCAATTGCGACGCCAAACAGATGATCTGCACAAATTTCAGCACAAACTAGAATTGGAAGCACAAAATATAAGAGGAATCATGGCAGTGTTTCAAGACTAGTATTTTGTATTGTGTCTCTAGAACGAG
>NC_041385.1:835152211-835157748 GCF_002162155.2 Triticum dicoccoides
AATCCTTGCTCCGCGCGAGCAGCACACCGACGCAACGCAAAGTCACACGAGAATCAATGCAGAACAGTAGCTGCCCACATCCTTTTCAAGGACGGGAACTTATGTTGGGTCCTCAAGTTTGTTAGGCCTTCATTGGAGTACTATTATTACATATCCATTCCTTATCCAAGTACGGTGGAATAAAAGAGGATATTAAATCGTACTATTTCTCGTACCAAAACTAGCATGATAAATGTTGTGGTACTAGTAGGACAACAATGTCATTTATTGCTCCCAGAAAGTTGCATATCTTTCCTGTCCAAGTTTTTTCTTTCTACTGGAAAGAAAAGAGATGGCTCGCTAAACATACATCCAATGCTGTTTCAGAATTGGGAGAAAGTGTCTGACCACTTAAGTAAGTAAAGATTGTTGCATCAAAGCATAACGCGTTAGACGGCTTGCCTTTAAACACTAGAAATGCACCCTGAGGTGATTTCGTTAATCTGAAGATGTTGTACCGGCTTAGAATCTTACTAGTGCTCATAGGGATATGGTGTGCGTGAGTGCATTCATAGGGTGAGTGTATGTGCGTGTATATGAATATATATGATTGTGCCATGCTAAAAAATCGTAATGCGCCCTGGCCATGTCATATGTCCCTCTCGCACCAGATCCTGTAACATTTGCTGAAAAGCCCATAAAACATTAAAATCTTATAACTTTCAATCTATAGATCAAAATTTAATGATGTTTTTGCATGTTCAATATTTGAATTTTTCTAGCCAGAGAAACCATTAATTTCTTTCTCAAATTTGAATTGAAACCTAAATTTGGCTATAACTTAAATTCTATAGCACCTTTCGAGATGACTTTTCTTGTATACTGAGCTTCTTAAAGCACCCTTTCACCTCAAACCAAGGTATTTTATCAAGTCGTCTTAAATTGAATTCCAATATTATCTAATGTACATAATTTATTCAACTTTAATTAATTCAATAGACCATTTTTTAATGAATCGTTTTGCATATTCAATCTAAGGTGAAACCGGAAAGGAAAACAATTTTGATCCAAAGTTTGTAGGTTTTTAATCACTATTCAAAGTTTATTATTTAATTTGGGCCTATTTGGCTAGAATTCCAGAAGCAAAGATTATTTTTGAGTTAAAACATGATATATAAAAAACTAAATCACATGAGATTTCTTTCCTCCTCCACAAGAAAAGCTCTTCTCCTACCGCCGGCGCCGTCGCCGGTACGTCCCATCTCGGCCCCCGCCAGCGGGAGGGACCCCGTTCTCGTTCTTGTTAGGTTCAGCGTCTTGGTTCGAGTTGTGTGGCGGCGGCGATGTCCCTTGGTAGGAATAATGTCTCACATGTTCTATCTCCATCTCAGTGGTGCATCTAGCGTCGTCGGAGGGCCTGTGGAGATTTGTCTCCGTCGGATCTTGCGAGATTTGGTCGGTGATGGTCTTGGGTGGACCTATTTTTATCTGGTCTTCATTTGTCTTTGTTTAGGTGTTTACAGGTTTGTTACTTATGATATACGAGTTTCTTCAACGGCGATGGTTGCTACTCTGGCGCGTTGGTCCTGTGGGACCTTAGCACGACGACTTCCCTACTGTCTACTATAACAAGATTTGCCCGGCTCCGGTGAGGGAGGGGCGATGACGGAGGCGCGCCTTCGGCTCGCTCCAGTGCTTGTAGTCGTCTCTAGGTGGTCCACGGACATGGTTGTAATTTTTATTACATCTCTTGTTCTTTGTACTGCCATGATTGAAGATGAATAGATTGGAAGTTTTTCGCAAAAAAACTATATATAGAGGGTAATATTTTTTTTGTTGTTCTTTTGGATTTCACTATTTTGTTCTCTTTCGATAATTTTATTGCACTTTTTTTTGACCTTGTTGCGTATTTTAATTTATTTCTTTTTGCTTTAGATTGTCTGGAGTGCAAAGAAAATTACTTTCAGGAGTTTGATTGCCACAACAACCACCAAGGCAATATGCACAATTGATATCTTCATCTATATATTTCTTTGCAATGTAGAAATTCACCGCGAGTAGCATGCATTTGTTGACTATTTAATGTAAATATGCAGGGAACTACCAAAATATTTTTTGTTACTTTATCATAAGCAAAAAAATATTGTGGGGAGGGTTGTTTGGTATTCGTGAATGGTATGAGCGATCAACTCAATGTTAACATAATAATGAAGCATATGGGTGGATTTGGTTTGACTGGCTATCAAGGGGGAATCTTGGACTGAGTAGGAGATTGTGAGGACACTATTAGAATCCATTTTATTATTGCCTAGTTTGTGGCCACTGGTCAGTGATGTCTATTCCAGGTCAATAAATAAGTCATCACGGATTGACCATATATACTATCGGTAGGTAATAACTATACCAGATGATAGTCCAATTTGAGAGGACAAAGACATCACTGACCGCCAGTATATATGGCGGTGACTGATGACATGCATCATTGTCGGCTTGATATCACTGACCAGCCTTCTACTCTGGCCCATTTATGTTGGATCACTCAACATTGACTCGCTTTCAATTTTGCCCCGTCGGTGCGTTTTTTGACCAAAGGCAATGCTCGAGCGAGCAGCCAACCGATGCAATGGAAAGTCAAATGAAAATCAATTCATAGCAGTAGCTGCACATCCTTTTCGAGGACAGGATAGTCTACTGGGTCTTCAAGTTTGTGTTTGGAACACAATTATTCTTGATCGACGGCGATTGCTTTTTTGGTGCGTTGATCCTATTGGGCCTTGGCAAGATAACTTTCCGACCGTCTATTACAAAAAGTTGTGCCTGACTCTGGCGATAGAGGGGCGATGACGGCAGTGCGCCTTCGGCTTACTTCGGTGCTTGTTGTCGTCGCTAGGTGATCTATGGGCATGGATGTAATTTTTATTATTTCTAGTATTTGTTGTACTGTCATGATTGAAAATTAATAGATCAGAAATTTTCCCGCAAAAGCAAAGAAGTTTGTTTTTGGAACAGAGTTTAGACACATGCGTTTATATATACACGCACATACACTCACCTCTACAACCACATGCAGGTACACCCTATCCCTGTAAACACCTCTCAGAGACTGAGCCTGATTTAGGCTGCGACTATGATTGGAACATTGCAGTTTTTTCTGGACGTTGCAGTAATGATAAGTGCGGTGTTATTGATGGTTTGGACGAAAGTGGGCACCATGTCAGTTTCAGTCTCCGTCATGCTATACAGGATTGAATTTTTTTTCTTTATGATAAGCCAGCGAATTGCACAAACTTCCCACATACACAGAGGATCCACATAAGCAAGCGAAGGACAGAACAGATAATATTCTGATCCCTATACCACGGCCACTCGTCAAGTTTTCATCATTATTGCTTATCCCTTGCTCTATATGAACAGGTTTTTAAATGATAATATGCAAGTACAGCCATGACTATGCACTAGTAGCTAGAATCTGCAAAACAGTAGAACTATACCAAAGGAAACAAGCAAATCTTCTTCATTAGGTAACACACAAAAGCAAATAAAGAGGATAAATATATTTCTACTTTTCTCTGTTTTGTGAAACATAAGATGCGAGAAGATGCAACCAGAAACATAATCGTTTTTGTCGTTTTGTTTTCTCTAAAGTCTGGGAGTACATAAGAAGCATAAAAACTTCGTGAAAAGTAATTCATATTAATCAAAAATAAGACAGGCAAAACAGTAATGAAATATTGTCGTAGAACCAAAAAGAGCAGCAACAAGGACATAGAATTTTTGTTGTTGTTATGTAATTCATATTAATCAAAAAGAAGATAGGAAAAACAGTAATGAAATATTCGTGTGATTTTCTTAAACTATAAAAGCGGCAAATAAACCAAAGAAATGAATAACAAGAATTTTTTTTCGCACTGTTACCTTATTGAAGACTTTTCTTGGAGATTGCTCAAACTTGATCTTCAGGGTGAAAACCTACGATCTCGCATTCGGTGGTTTGTTCCGGCTACCAGGGCCGGTCCTGAGATTTCAGGGGCCCTGGGCGAAATTATAATTGGGGGCCCTTCATGGCCCTTAGTTTAATTGTCTAGTTATTAATCATTATATGTAGATATAATTTTTATCAAAGAAAACAATTAAGTGCATATCAAATAATGTGTTACATATTCCTTAAAAAAATCTCCCAACATTCTGAGATGGAAAATCGCTAATGATATTACCAATATCAATTTCATCAAGCATGCTTTTCTCAATGCATAATGTTGCCACAAGCTGTTGTAACTCTTTGTCAATTTGTTTCATGCTTTCTCAGTCCAGTGTTCAGTTCATTCCAAGAGTTTATGTTGGTAATACGGTCAACACTAGCTGCATGTCCTTTCGGTCTCTCATTAATATGCTTCCAATCACAAAACCCCTCATGCCCCAATGCACTCTTGCATTTGTCAGAATTGAAAAGCTTATATCACAAAGAAAACACTCTGTTTGCATCTTTTGAAATAACTAACCATTTCCTGTCACGCACCTCTCCATTGCACATATTTCTTGAGTAGTGGGTATATGAAAAATATCTTGAATTTTCATCCAAAGAATATTTAGTGTTTTCTTCTTCCCTCTTAGGCCCCTTTTCCACTAATATATCCCTTGAGTTATTGTCAAGATTACCCAATTGCTTGGATCATAAATATCCACAGTAATAACCGGTTCCTCATCTACACTAACAAATTCTGCCGCAGATGATTTAAATATGGACGCATGATCACTCACATTGGTATCATCCATGTTGATGTCAACATCATCTTCTGTCAGAGTATGACCATCATTTTTCTGTTTGGCACTAGTTTGGTCATCTGTAAGAACTATCGCCAACTCGTCTGGATTTCTTGAATTGCTCATATGGCTCTAATGATTTATTAAGAAGGGATCCTTTCATGTCATCTACCTCCTTCCTTTTTCTTTTATCACATCCAGGTGGATACTTTATACCCGAACCCAATATGGCGGTGCTGAAATTGAAGGGAACAATTAGCTTTTAAAATTAGCGCAAAGCCAATTAACATATTGGATTAATTGCAGAAGATCTTCATCTAATATCATGACAAAATATGGGCATAGTATAGTACCTTCTCTCTGTAGTCAAATCTGGCTATGTGTGCGCAATGATTTGGTCACCCTGACAACAATTCCCTATTGACCTATTCGATCGGTCGAGAATTCAGAAATCAGGATTAGAAAAAGAAAAAAACAGGAAGAAGAACAGACGAAGACAGAAGGGGTGCATGAGGAGACGTACCTGCCGCAGTTGTCGCGGCGTTCGTCAGGAGGCGGAGTTGAAGTCTTGAAGACGAATAGCAATCAGCGGAACATGCAAAAGGGCAGGGAATGAGACGATCGAGCGATCCGAAGGAAAAGGAAATCATGCGTGAATCGAGCGATTCCTTTCAAGTCATCTGCCTGTATGTACAAACATGGGACAGGCCCATCATCTCTCCTTTTCTTTCTTAGGCCTAGCACGCTAGTCACGAGAGGAGAGAGGCTGGGGCGTCGCTGAGTTTCGCTTCATTTTT
>NC_041385.1:835157894-835162538 GCF_002162155.2 Triticum dicoccoides
TACAATTGTGATTGCTCATCGTTCTCTTCCTTGAGCATTGTTGTTGGACACGCTTTCTTAATAGTCCTTATGGTGTCAAGAGATGAAAAGAGAAGAAAATAAAATAAAATAAGAAATGATAGAAGAAAATAAAATAAAAGAATAAAAATGGAAAACAAGGAAAAAAATGGAAAACAATTGCCAAGTGTTTCTTAGAAACATTCGTCAAAGTCCGTTCTTTACCGGCTGTAATACTAGGCAAAACATTGAAATGTTGATTGCGAAGTTGTTTCCAAATGATTTCCCTACCACACTCGACTATGGATTTGTTTGCCGGGTGCAAAGTAAAATACACTTGTCAAACTACTGGACCAGTCAGCAAACTCGACGATTCCTGTAGTTGTCAACATCGTTCATGTCCTCCTTTGGCAACATCGTGGCACTTCTTTGGGCAGGTCATGGCTTGCCGCCGCGGGGAACACCACGGCCTCCCCATCTCCGGCTTGGGATAAGCGTGCTCGATAGAAATTGACTGACCTGTCTCCGATGATCACGCACGGCCCATTTTGCTGTAGCGTGTGCACTTCGGCCAACCTTTCTTATTTTGGGATAAGCTGCCATGTTTTTACTCCTCGCACCCAATTCTTTTATTTGGACCATGTGCTCTACAATGCATACGATTCATTATGATAAGAGTTATCACACAGGATTTGGTTGGAACTGTGTGCATGCTTAGTTTTCTTATAATCATGGGCGATGATCGCACACGTTTCACTTTTAGTTGAACTCTAGAGTGTGCGACAGGGAAGGTTTAATAACAGGATTCTACTTTTAGTGATTTTTGTAAAAGCTACTTCCACGAAGTTTTCACTTTTGCGTCGTAGTGAGCAAATAACATTCTATGGAAAAAGAAGAGATGATGGAAACGGAGTGGAGCCTATATATATCGCAGAAACCAGCTTGCTTGCAGTGCCTCACCCGTCAACAAACCAGCGTTGTCTCACAAAACCAGTACCTTCATACTACCATCGCTGGCCAATTGGCCATGGCTTCCTCCTCGCTGCTGCCACTGCTTCTCGTGCTCCTGCTGGCCTCGTCGTGGGCGGCCGTAGCACGCGCACGGCCCACGCGCACGGCCCGGCGACAATGTTTGGGAGCACACAGTCGTGTACATGCACGAGAGGCTGACGGGCCCGAACGCCATGCGGCTTATTACGGTGCAGTCCCCGCTCGGCGGCGACAACTTTGGGCAGTTCGGCGTGGTAGACAACGAGCTGCGAGACGGCCCGGACCCTCTCCGCTCGTCGCTCTGCGGCCGGTTCCGGGCCCTGTTTGCTCTGGCGGGTCTGGTGAGCCCACCGGGCATGCAGTCGGCCGTCAACTTCTTGTTCACGGCGGGGAGGTTACGCGGGAGCACGGTGTCTGTGCTGGGCCCCATTCTGGACTTCGAGAGCACCTGCGAGCGCAGCATCGTGGGCGGCACGGGCGTGTTTCGAATGGCGCGCGGATACAGCTTCATGAGGCTTGTGCCTGAGATGAGCGTACCCGATAAGTACAGCGTCTACAGGCTCGACCTCTTCATTCAAGTCAGCTCGGACCGTCTGCCACTACTGCCGCCGGTTGATTCCGTTGGCTGTTACGACATTTCAATCTGAAATACCCCCTCGGTAAACTAATATAAGAGCGTTTATATCACTACTTTATTCTGTCGGAGTAAACTCGGCACGATCTGCCCACACCTAATGCATGGGGATCGTGCGAAGTTCGTTAAAGGAATAAAAATGGAATCCTATCTATCTAAAAATTTAATCCTCGCTATTTTTATTATCTTAACATGCGCACATGCTTGCTATCTCATTAACGACCCACCATAAAATGCATGCAAAACTTTTATTATTACCAGAACAATGCCAGTGCTTTGCAACTGGATATACATGTTCTAGTACATTAGCTTGTGATTTACCTGTCCATAGTATTATACATATTCTTATTTTTATTAGCTTGCGACCGTGTAAATAAATGTTCATCAAATCTGCCGGTGATTTACCTTATATTTTGATCAGAACTTTGGTAAGTAAATTAAAATGAAATTGGTTCAGAAGGTAAGTAAATTAAGATGATTGATTATTATATGGGGAAGTTTGGACAAAGGGGTGGTGGGAAGAAAGGTGAAATCGGAACCTTATGTTCTTTTTAAGATTATTAGTTATTTTCCACTATTTTTATTTACTTCATCACAAAAGAGTTTCATATCACCACATATGCCACCTCATCAACTGCCAAATGAACATATGCATGGGAAAAAGAATGCTATTGTAATATGCTATTTATAGACAATAAATATTTTTTGACTATTCCAAATATTCATGTTTCATATAACAAAATCTCATTGAAATATATTGCAATGATTCCTACAGCAACACGCATGGTATCATCTAGTAAAATGAATGATGCTAAAATAAGTGACATAAATCTTATGTACATTATTATTGCGGTATGCTGGGACATATTGCTACTGAGAAACAATCTCATCCTGGAGAATTAGCAGGCATTAGTTAGCTCTTGTATTCAAGGCTACAAGAAGTCTTTCTCTTTGATCATTCATAGGGCTAGACCTAGTGTCCAGGTATATGTGATCATGGCTAGATTCAACATAAATTATTAGCCATGCTAAACTGTAAGGCCATCTCCAAGGCCGTGCATCAAATCGGCACCCCAAACATCCACAAAGACGTCTGAACGTGCCATGGGCGGCCATCCACCTATACAAACCAAATGCCCATCCATTTGAAAAAGATGTAAAACAGATGCCCCCCATGCAACCTCAGTTTGAATCCTAATAAAAGTAACAGATGTGTAATAAGTTTTCCAAATCTATCGATGGCAAATTCAACCAAACTCCCCGGCCTTCATTTCAAGTTTTCTCTCCTCAAGCTTGAACTTGTTCATCGACACATGTTTACCAGATGTGCTTCCTCTTGTGCCTCATCCAACAATCACTACTACGGAAAAGCCTAGTAGTAGCGCGGGTTAAATAGCTAGTAGTAGTACGGGTGTCCGCGCTACTACTACGACGGTACAACTAACTTGTAGTAGTAGCATGGGTGCCACCCGCGCTACTACTATTAATTTTGAAAACAAAAAAAAATTCTCGATCCCGCGAGTGCTGTCAATGGTAGCAACGGTTCGATCCAGCGACGGCTAGGGTTGCCGGGGCTGCGGAAGGGCAGCGACACACCAGATCCAGCGCCGGCTGCTGTAGAGGGCACGGATCCATAGCCGAGCAAGGCGGCGGCGTGGGGCTTCTCTTTGAAGCCAAGGCAACACGCTCCTAGTCGTCCATGGCGACGACCTGCATGGGCAAGGAGATAGGAGGGTGAGTCAAACCAGAGGGATAGAGAGAGAGAGAGAAAAAGAAAAATGAGGGAGAGAGGAAGGAGATGGAGGTAGCAGCAGGGTTGGTCGCCGGTGGTGAGGTGCTCCGGCATGGTGGCATGGAGATGCGGGGAAGACCAGCGAGCTCCGGGACGCCGGCGGCGCGAGGCGGCGGCCTCTTTTGGATCCAACACATGGGCTCTCACATGGAGGAGGAGGCACGCATGCATAGGAGGTCCATGTGAGAGCCCATGTAGAGAGAGGGGGAGAGTGACGGGGGAGAGGAAGGATTTGGGGATTTCAGGGCTCTTTAAAAACCATGTAGTTAGTAGCAGCATGGGTTTATAACCCTCGCTACTACTATCAACTTAGTAGTAGCGCGAGTTTATACCCCTCGCTACTACTATGGCAATGTCTCGGGGGGCACAGTAGAGACCGCTTAGTAGTAGAGAGGGGTAAAAGCCCGCGCTAATACTATCAACTTAGTCGTAGTGAGGGGTAAAACCCCACACTACTAGTAAGTAGCAGTAGCGAGGGGTATAAACCCTCGCTACTATTAAGCGTCTGCCTATAAGCTTTTTCCTAGTAGTGAATGTGCCAAAGTGAAGGGCTTCCCCTCCATCCTTTGATACATCGCGGCAATGGTTACGACCTACAGAGTGACATGATTATCAAAATGCAACATTGAGTTAATCAAAGGATAATTTACCAACACATAGAGCGGCAAGAAGTAAAACTTACGATCTCCATGATTTAGGCGCCCGGTGGTTAGATTCTTTTTACTTGTACAATCAAAATGCAATACCTCATAATGGCATTTGGAATTGTGTAGCAGTGATGGAGTAGCGACTTCGCATTCCAATCATGAATTGCTTCCAAACTGTAGGGATCATATTGTGTTTGTGCTCATGAAACAAAGAATCCACATGTTGCCATTTTTCTTAAGCCTACAAAACCAACACTTTTGGCCAACTAGGTGTCACACAATAATGCATGCTCCCACATCGAGTCCCCTCCCTTCATGCTTGCTTCATGTTAAACAAGGAGAAGGTCAAAAATATTCTCAATAGGATTCGGCCGAACACTTGCCGTGTGTGGTGTTTACTATGGACAGTGCTGGGAGGGGCGAGAAGATAACTAGGCTGCAAATGGATACGGGGGTAGAACGGTAGTGAAATAAAAGGGGCATGGGCGAAGGAGCAATGGTTTGGCAAGAAGTGTGCTGCAGTCGGAGTGGTGGAGGCAGCAATGGTCTTGGTGTGTGCGGATACAGAAAAAGAGGGGAGGGAT
>NC_041385.1:835162955-835172219 GCF_002162155.2 Triticum dicoccoides
ATAAAATATAAAATGGTGCAGTAGTGAACTTCCTTGTTTAACATTTGGTGTTGTGGCTTACTGCTCCTCTAGTTTATCGTTGCACAAAAATGCATCCTCCCTCTCCGTGCTTCCTTCTTTATAGGACACCTTATGTTTCAATCAAAGAGAAAGAAACTTGGCCTCTTCTGTCATGCTTGCTTCCTGCTCCTCCAGTTTCTCATGTGAGTCTCTTGATTGATGCATTGGCCGTGGTGATTGGGGACGCTCCAATGTCATGCTGTCATATTTGCTTGTTCGTTACTAAATTGCCTAGTATAAAAAAGGTGCCGCATAAATATTCATCATGTTTCGACGACCGTGAAGACTCCGCATTTGTGCATGGGAAAATCTCGCATTCTCTTCACTTTGACATTATCTAACTTGCAGCGTCATCATAAGCTCTTCCCTCTCCTCTGAAAAGAAATAAGTTAAGAGGTTTATGATATTTGGACTCCCTACTCCAACACAAAATGTCGAATGGGTTACGAAAGTCATAGTATGTGTTGTAGTGGCTAACATTACGGAACCCGTCATCGGTAACTTGGCAAACTAAAACACTAAAAATCACCAAGATGCCCCCAAAGATGATACACCCCACATAGTAGTCAGGGAACCACCCCACAGGAAAAATAGTTGCCGGGGTACCAAAAATCAATACTTTCAAGAAGGGATGCAAAACTCTATGGAAACAAAGGCGACAATTTGTGTTTTGCTCATGGAGTTCATCAAGCCTCCAGGACAAAGACTTCAAAAAAGTTCCATATATGAATTGTTGTTGTTGGATCTATAACGTGCATCATCTCATTTTAAAGTCAAAAAAGTTATCAAAGGTTTCTTGAAGGTTCGACGAGCCACCGGAAGTCCACAAGTATCAAAGTATCTATTGCTCCCACATATTAAAGTTGTAGATTGCTTGGCCAACTCAACCGAGTTTAATTTCCTAACTACTATTGTTAAGGTTGCTTGATTTAGTTTCTAACCAGCGAACAAGACGCAACAAGGTAGATGGGCACCGTGAATAAGATATACATCAAAATCTCCTTCCAAACGTGATTAGGTTTGCTCACAGCTATTAACTGCACCATCATTGGACAAGAAACAACACTTAGTTCAGTAAAACGTCCAAAAAGAAAGAAGAGAACAAGAACCTCGGTGAACGATAACACAAAGCTTTGATGCCTGTCCAACTCACGTACGCTACAGGTAGCCATGCAAGGCTTAGTAGCTGCCACCTCTCCGAAAGCTTGACCAATTTGCTTATCCTTGGAATCTTCTCTCTTGTAGTTACCAAAAAATCGTAACATTACTTCATTGCAAGTAATATTTGTAAATATTACATGACAAAAAAAAGATGAATACACGCTTGCATCGCAAGAGTACTATGCAATAAATCATCTCAAATTTATTAATTTGTTAAAGTTTAGATTAATATATACTATAAATACATACACCCATAAGCCAGCTGTGGTACGCATATGTGACTAGAATAAATTAAGTATGTGTGGAATAATTCAAGGAAATTAAGATTGCCCTTATGAGGTAGGTGTAGGTAACAAAATTGTTTCAACTCTTAGACCCGGTTATTAGTGAGGAAATTGTATGAACACATATTAATGAAATACAGGTAAAACAAAGGCGAGAAGGCTCCTTTGCAGCCACACATTGGAACGCTTGATCTGGCGTCACGCATTAGACGCAAGCACACAAACCACTCTACTAGGAAGCATGCCATATGACATGTGCATTTTCCACATCACTAGAGAGCAATGCATTCTTCGCTGGTAACTCGTCGGTGCTACATGGTTACTAAGTGCAGTAGAATGATCCCTAATAGCATCCCTAGAGCACAAAATAGGGATGCTTGGATGCCCTACCCGTGGCATGCATATGCTATATGGATGGATAGGGGACGGATGATGGAAACAGTAGTTCTAGGCCACGAAAATAAATACTATGTTTGAACTAAATGCACGACGTTTATTTTGGAACAGAGGGGGCGTCTGACATGCCTCATTACTATTTACAAGGATACCAGTAGCTGCGAGCTGATTGTAGATCAGATGCTTAGGTTCCTCATAGTTGAACCAACCCACTAGGGATTTAATTCCTAGACTTCGCAATGGTGATGTTCTTGTCGACTACAAGACACCTATACAGACTTTGTCAATCTCAAGATGTTGTGCTAGCTCAATATCTCGGAGGTGCTCACCAGGGTAGGGTGTGTGCGCGTGTGTTAATAGGGGTGAGTGTATGTGCATGTATGTGAGCATCTCTGGTTGTACTATGTTAAAAAAACTCGGTAGTCCACAAGAATTAAAGCATCCATCACCTTTCATAACTTAAAGGTGTAGATGGCCTAGCCAACTCCACAGAGTTAAATTTACTTGATTTTAGTTTTGATGGACGTCAGTCGCCAGAATATTAAATTTGGGCCAGTTGATTTGGTGTAGAAAGAAGAAGCAACCTCGAAGCACTGAGGCCATCGGCGGCAGATTCTATCTTGTCTCTCTTAGGGGGCAGGGGAAGCAACAACCTCCTTGTCTATCTTACGGTCCAGGGGATGCTTGGGAAGCAGCAACCTTCTTGTTTATCATAGGTGTGCCGGGAGGGGTGAAGGTTTGCCAAAAAATCCGGGTGGTTCGAGGTTTAGAGGGATGGCAGAGGGAGGCGGCAAGCATGGTTGTGGGCGGTGAGGCCATGGGGGAAGGGCAGTGCAATGAGGCTGTTGTGAGAACACTGCCGGGAGCGGGCGGCGGATACTGGTGGTTGGGCGAGTAGTATGTGGGGCACTTTCAAGGATGAACAGGAGGGCTGGGGGTTGAAGAAGTTGATCTGGCCATTCATCTTGCATCCGACAACTCATATAAAATCGACTGGCTCAAAAGTATTTTCTGTGGACGTACACCTAACCACTGCCACTTGGTTTGGTTTCGAACATAGGATGATAATGCTGTGAGGTAGATGGGTACCAGCTAACTAGATTTAGGTCAAAATTGTTTTCAAATGGAAAAATTTCGTCTTTCCAAAAAGAAAATGTGATAGACTTGTGACAGCTACGTTTTGATGCTTCAATCAAGACGTGATTAGGTTTGCTCACATCTCTTTTATTCTTCATCATCATCGCAAAAGAGACAACACTTAGTTAGGTACCAGTGTCGATGTCACGCAACAGTCTACCAGTGTCCAACTCACATACCAGTTTACCCGTGTCCAACTCATGCAAGAGTGTCCAACTCATGTACCAGTGCACCGGTGTCCAACTCACACAATAGTGTTCGTACCATTGTACTAGTTTACAACTCACGCTGCTACAGAAGGAAGTCATGCAAAGATTAGCACACTTCCATTGCTCTTTGGCATCTTCTGTTTCCACCAATATCTGCCACTGCTTCGAAAGCTAAAAATAATCATAACATTATTTCATTCTAAGGAGTGATCTTTGTCTTCTTTGGCTTTCTTGTTCTTTTTAGCATGGCCCGGTTATGAAAAAACATTATAACATTCCTTGCAAGAAATATTTGTCAAAACATAGATTTTTTTGATGATTTTCGCACACAAAGTACATAATAAAGCATGTAAAATTTAATAAGTTGTTCGAATTTAGACGAATATATACTCATAAATACATACATCTAGAAGGCAGAGTGGCATGCATATATGTAACTAAAATAAAATGGGCATTTGTATAATAATCTCAAAGAAAGATTGCAATGATGACGCTGGTGTAGGACCAAAGAAGTACATGGTGTAAATGTTGTGGAAGATCCCCTCATGATAAAAATGCTGTAGCAGATCTCCGAGCCGGATTGATGTATGGGGGTCCATGCTCAATAAAAGGAATTGCTCGAGCGAGCAGCCCACTGATGCAACGCAAAGTCATACGAAATTCAATTCTTAGCAGTATCTTCCGATCCTTTCGAGTACAAGAACTTTTGCTGGGTCTGAAAGTTGGATAGAAACAGGTGGGAAAAGACGTTGTTAATTCACACTATTTCTCGTACGAAAACCAGGCTGATCAGTACTGTGGTATTAATAGATTGCTTGGCCAACTCAACCGAGTTTAAATTCCTGACTACTACCGCTAAAGGTTGCGTGATTTAGTTTCTAATCAACGAACAAGATGCAGCAATGTAGATGGATACTGTGAATTAGATATACATCAAAATCTCTTTCCAAATGTGATTAGTTTTGCTCACGTCTCTCCGCCGCATCATCCTCCGACAAGAGACAACACTTAGTTCAGTAAAACGTCAAAAAAGAAGAAGAAAACAAGAACCTCGGCGAATGACAACACAAAGCTTCGCTGCCTCTACAACTCACGTACGCTACAGGCAGCCACCCAAGGCTTTGTACCTGCCACCTCTTCAAAAGCTTGTCCCATTTGCTTATCCTTGTCATCTCTTGTCTTGTAGTTACCAAAAAATCATAACATTATTTCATTGCAAGGAATATTTGTAAAATTTATAATGACGGAAAAAATGATAAATACATCATTGCCCCGCAAGAGTACAATGCAATAAATCATGTCAAATTTATTAAGTTGTTTCAGTTTAGATGAATATATACTGATAAATATATACGTCCATAATGGAGCGGTGATATGCACATATGTGACTAGAATAAATAGGGCATGTGTGGAATAATTAACGGAAATTAAGATTGCCATTATGAGGTAGGTGTACGTAATTTTTTTTTCCAGACTTAGACCCGGTTATTAGTGAGGACATTGTATAAACAAATATTAATGAAATACAGATACAACGAAGGCGAGAAGGCTCCTTTCAAGCCACACATTGGAATGCTTGATCATTGGGCATGCAAGCGGACAAACCACTCTATTGTGGGAAGCATACCTTAGGCTGGTCGTAGTGGGAGTATCATAAGCGGTATCATGCATGCCAACTAGACATTTTAGGTGATGTGGCACACAATTAAATGAGGAAAGAGAGGGTGTGGTATCATATTATCAGGCCGTATCATATTAAATGTTGTACTACTTTTTGTCATGCATGACAATTAATAAGACAACCTAAGATACTAACTTATGATACTATGCATTACGGAGGTAGTCTCATACTCCCCATTACAACCAACCTTATGACATAAAGATTTTCAACTTCACTGGAGAGCAATCCGTTGTTTGCTGGTAACTCGCCGATGCTAAATGGTTACTGAGTGCATGAGAATGATCCCTGCTAGCATCCCTAGAGCACTAGTCCATATTATGCAGATGCTACATGGATACATAGGGGACGGAAGATGGAACCAGTAGTGCTAGGCGACGACAATAAATACTATATTTGAACTAAATCCATGACAGTATTTTGAAACAAAGAGAGTACATGACATGCATCATTACTGTTTACAAGGATACTGGTAGTAGCGAACTGATTGTAGCTCAGATGGTTAGGTTCCTCCTAGTTGAGCCAACCCACTGGGGGTTTCATTCCTAGACTTCGCAATGGCGCTCGCATTTTTCTAGATTTATTTCTGTTTTTTCGGTGATGGACATCACTCGGAGGAGATGTCCCTGTCGACTACAAGATACATATAGCGACTTCGTTAATCTGAAGATGTTGTGCCGGCTCAGTATATCAGAGGTGCCCATAAGGATAGGGTGTGTGCGCATGCGTTAATGGGTGTGTGTGTGTGTGTGTGTGTGTGGTGTACTATGTTAAAAGAACTTCGGAGTCCACAAGAATTAAAGCATCCATCACTTTCCACAACTTAAAGGTGTAGATGGCTTGGCCAACTCCACAGAGTTAAATTTGATTGATTTCAGTTTTGAGTCGCATGAATATTGATTTTGGGCCAATTGATTAGATGTATAAGGAAGAAGCAACCTCGAATCAGCGAGGCTGCCGTCGACAGATTTTATCGAGTGTATCTTACGGTGGAGTGGGTGCAAAGGAAGCAACAACCTCCTTGTCTCTCTTAAGGTGCAGGGGGCACTGGGAAGCAGCAGCCTGCTTGTCTATCTTAGGTGTGCCGGGAGGGGGTGAAGTTTCGTCAAAAAATTCGGGTGGTTCGTGGTTTAGAGGGACGGCCCTGGGGTGTGACGCCCCCGATTCAATCGTACACTAATCATACACGCAAATGTGTACGATCAAGATCAGGGATTCATGGGAAGATATCACAACACAACTCTAGACACAAAAAGAAATAAAACAAGCTTCATATTACAAGCCAGCGGCCTCGAGGGCTCGAATAAAAGCTCGATACACAAGAGTCAGCGGAAGCAACAATATCTGAGTACATACATAAGTTAAACAAGAATGCCTTAAGAAGGCTAGCACAAAAGCAACACGATCGGAGAGGCAAGGCCTCCTGCCTGGGACCTCCTAACTACTCCTGGGACCTCCTAACTACTCCAGATCGAAGAGGCGGCCTCCATGTAGTAGTATCCGTCAGCGGTGGCATCTGGCTCCAAGGATCCACCATCTTGTTGCATCAACCAGAAAGAAGAGAGAAGGGGGAAAAGGGATAGCAAAGAAACCGTGAGTACTCATCCAAAGTACTCGCAAGCATCAGATCTATACTAAGTATGCACTCGTATCAAATGGAAGGTTTGTATCTGTGGACTGAACTGCAGCATGCCAGAATAGAGGGGGAAGGCGTAGCCTATCGAAGACTAGCATCTTCACGCAGCTCCGAGCATCTTGCAGCATGTAGCATGTAGAAGAGTAAAGAATAGCAGTTTAATATTTAACAAGCATATTGTAACACTAATGCCCAGAGATCCTTCCTCGACTCCCTGCGAGAAAGCAATCTCGGAGCCACATATTCAAGTATCGTTCGTAGTTGTATAAGATCAGGATACAAGTCTGAACATCCATTACCGTGGAGACGGCTATTAATAGATAATCTTCCCTGTAGGGGTGCACCATGTTTTCCAACACGCTCGATCACTCTGGCCGGACACACATATCTGGGGTCAATGCCCAGCCTTGGAAGATCAACACGTCATAGCCCTACCTAGACTCAGCAGAGAGGTCCCCGCCGGTCTACCTCCTAAGCACTCCGGGGTCTGGGCCCATCGCCCATAGCGCTCCGGGTCGTTACGTGCAGGGCGGACCTAGGCACCACCTCTGGGGTGCCGGCCCAGCCGTGCCGCAATACTGAACTGGACGTCTGACAAAGCTTCAGCTGATAATGCAACGTCGAGGCCCATAACTATTCTCACGTGGTGGTTGGTGCGTAAAGGCCAAAGGCCAACTCAGAACAAATACCCAAACCATAGTGTATTATTAGCTTGCGGAGACGAGCAGAGACTCACGATCGAAAGTGACCCCGTCGCCCCGTCTCGTGGACTTACGACAAGGGCTCAGAATGCCCGGCCGTGCCACGTCATTATCTTGCGGGTGCTCTCCGGGCCCGCCCGACTTTCACCAATAGGACCCAAGTAAAGTCAAGGTAATTGTGTGTCCAGACATCAAGGGGAAAACCCGAGGAATCACCCCCTGTGGATTCCACTTAATGTAATCATCAAGGTGAACGTAAGAGGGACCACCCTCGAGGTTCACACTTGAGGTGTTGAACGACAGAGCCGTATCGGGAATGGTGAAATAGGAAATCACCCTCGATGACCACGATCGAATAGCTACACTACAAAATTATCATTAGGAGTGCGTTATGAGGGATCACCCTCGGCACTCGATAGTAGCTCTGCAAAGTCGAGAAACAAAAGGGGCATGATGTGATGTGAGGTGCCGGGCTCTGGTCATTGATCACGTTGATCGAGTCGTCGATGATGAAGCAGGGGCAACAAGGACAGGTGGGGGTCACTGATGGATCACTAACCAACCTATACTAAGCAGTTTTGGATAAGCAGGTAGGTAACAATAGCAGGTATAAAAGCAGGCTATGCATCAGAATAGGAGAAAACAATAACAGTAGCAAAATCTAATGCAAGCATGAGAGTATAGAATGGGCGATATCGGGATGATCAAGGGGGGGGGGGCTTGCCTGGTTGCTCAGACAAGAAGGAGGGTCATCGTTGACGTAGTCGATCACAGGGGCATCAGCAGCGGTCTCGGGGTCTAACGGAGAGAAGAGGGGGAAGAAACAGTAAATACATAGTAAGCAAGTGTATAACAGGATAGCAGGCAGAGCTAGACGTGTTCTAGCGCGGTGCTACACAATACCGGCGAAGGGTGATAACATCCGGGAAAGTTTTCCTGGTTCCGGACGTCTGTCAGACAAATGAACAAGAGGGGAAAAGATCAACGTTTGCTATACTAGGAACGTGTGGCAGATGAAACGGCCGCGTATTCGGATTCGTCTCGTTGTTTTGAGCAACTTTCATGTACAAAACATTTTCTTCCGAGTTACAGTTTAATTTCTATTAATTTTCAAAGATTTAAACAATATTCTGGATTTATTATTAATTCGAATTAAAATAGCAAAAATGCTAAGTGCACCCGGTGTAGTGCACCCAGGGGCAGACCAATGGGTCCAGGGGGTCTCAGTTGACCAGTCAATGTTTGACTGGTGAATAGGGGGTGGGCTCCTCCTGTCATTGACTATTTCGTTAACTAACTAGTTAATTTGGTCTAATTAGGCTATTAAGCTAATTAAATTTAATTAGTTTAAGTAACTAAATTAATTAAGTTAATTAATTAATTATATTGATTAATTAATTATTTTTTAGTTCCTTTTTTAAACACCTTTTTTTGAAAGGAAAGGGGCTGTGGGGCCCGCTGTTAGTGGCCCATCTAGCCACTAGAGCGGGTGCGCTAATGGGCGCTGGGGCGGGGCGCACCCAGGCGCACATCACGCGAGGGGGCGAGGCCGTGGCCACTGCAGGGGCTCGTCGGCCGGCCGTTTCCGGCGACGGAAGCCGGCGCAGCGGGGCGCGTTGGGTAGCGCGGGCGGGGCGGCTGAAGACGAGGCCAGGGGCGCAGGCGCGGGCCGCGGTGGCGAACAACGCGGCCAGGGGAGACGCGAGCGGGGTGAGGACGACAAGCGAGGCCACATGCGCGGGATTGGACGGAGAGGTTCAGGCGTGTCGGTGGTGTCGTCCTACGGTGACGGGAGGGGGACAGGAAGGGGATGAGGGTTCACAGGGCCCTGTAGAGGTGCTAAAGCATGCTTGGGGACAGTCGTGGTGATGCGGCGGTGAGGCGTTTGCGCCGATGATGGAGAGGCGGGCGGGGTCGAGGAGGCATCCGGCGGGGTCCGGTGATGGCGCGAGGTGGCGATGTCGACGGCGTTGAGCAGGCGTTGGGCCACGAGGGAGAGGGG
>NC_041385.1:835172485-835191600 GCF_002162155.2 Triticum dicoccoides
GCGCCCCCGATCCAGATCGTGTCGTGGGATGGGGGGGAAAGGAGCGAGGGGATCATGGGGAGTTGTGCGGGAGGGATTAGGGTTTCGGGTGACAAGGGGGCCATATCGGCCGGGGAGGTGCGGGGTGGGCCGACCTGGTTGGTCCAAGGCTAGCTGGGCCGAGGCCCACACGGAGAGGGGGCCTCCCTCCTTTTTTTACATTTTATTTTCTGTTTTCAACTTTAGCTATTGCTTTCTTATTAAAAGGTAAAACCAAATGAGCTTTGTTAGAAACGACACTTGTCACTTAAATGAAGCAACTTGTTTCTAGAAGTCACAAAATGTTTGTGGCCAAAAGGAGTTGTCTGACCATTTTTTTGAAAATGGAAAGGCCAATTTTAAAAGCTGCTGGACCAATAAATAAAATTCCAGGGGCACTTTGGGAAACCAAAAGAGGTTGGTTCCAACATGACAAATATCCATGGATTATTTGCCACACTTTGGACTTTTTATTTTGCATGCCTGAGAATTTTGAATTTGGAGCTTTAATTTGAATTTGAGTTTGAACTAAGATTTGGATCAAGCGAGAATTAGCAACAGTAATATGATGACATGGCATCATTAGCAGGGGATTACTGTAGCTTAAGTATCTGGGCGTCACAATTCTCCTCCACTACAAGAAATCTCGTCCCGAGATTTAAGGCGTGGAATAGGGAGGAAGCTTAAGGATGGATGTCTGAAAAGATCGACATCCGGTAGTTATCTCAAGGAAGAAGAATTTAGAAGCACCAGGAAACGTATCGAGAGTGCTATAAGAAGGTTCAACAAGTTTCAACCACGTAGGTATCCAGCTGATGCATAAAACATGTGATGAAGGGGGTTCAAAGCATCGAGAATAAGTATTGCATCTGATACCAGAACAGATGACAAGAAGGTGGCTCGTGAATTACATACGAAACCAAGCATGAGGAGCAATTTTGGAAGATAGAGATGTACAAGAGAGTCAGGTTTCGATCCTGTGGAATTGTGGGTTATAGGCCCACCATGTGGGTTAAAAGCAAGAAGGCATTACATTTTGCACAGTCATGATAGCAAGGCAGGTCAGAGGACAACCTGTCAGTTATGTTGGCAACAACATTGGTACCAAGGGCGAGGGACGAAGAGAACCATTTTCCTGCTCGTTAAGACGAGGCGGACCAATAGGAAAATTTCTCGTCCATCGGTGGCTACCGGAATGTCATCAACAATAGTAACAAGGTCTTACTGACAGAGTTTGTACACCGAGGGGTATACATAAGCAAGGAAATAATCACTTCTCAAATATGTTAGGTTACAAGAAAGGTTAATCAGAACAATGGAGAGAAAAGTGTAGACTCAAATCAATTATCGGTGTTCTCGAGTGTGTAACAACTCAGAACACGTGGAATTTTTTTTTTTGAGTTGGCGAGAATAATAGTTGATGGAGAACTCATAAGAAGTTATGTAGTTCCGGGATATTCTCGAGATACCAGAGGGTAATACTCGAGGGTATAGTAGAACAAAGGTTGGACGGGTGAAATGATCTACAGAAGACAAGTACTTTAACTCGTCCGAGAAATGCAATTGAAGGATAACAGTCATGGTCGGAACCATGGTTGCCAAGGACCAAACATAGATACAATATGAACTCATCACAAGGGAATTATTATTACCAAAAGCTTCCATGGTAAGTTCCACACCGGGTCCATGGGCATGAACACAAAGGTTCAAGGTCGACTCCCACTTCATCAATGCATAACCTTCCATTTACTTCTTGTCTTCGAGAAGTTGTAGGGTTGATATTTTATCTGGCAAAACACCAGAACAGTAAGACTCATGAAGACTCTCGGGTTCAAACAGATTAGGAGAGGCGTAGGTTCAACCCATAGGGGCATCTTAGGAACCTATACCACAAACCTCACGAGTAAATAACTCAAGCCCAGAAGCAGAGTATGGTAGACAAGAGCGAGGGATACCATTTACCAAAAGCATTTTGTATCCGAGGAAAAGCTCACAAGGTTATTGTTAATGGAAGACACTGTCAGATAAAATCCAACAAAGGATCTTATGTGAGTATCGATACTTCATCAGAAGAAGAAAGAATGTAAGAATATCAGATTATAGAAACAACTGACTATCTCAAGTCTTAAATGCAACGGAATTACGATTTCCAAAATCAAGGGATCAGAAGAAAACGCTCTGACCAAGGATGGATAAGTTGAATATATGTAGGGCACAATCGATGTCAATCTGATTGGCCGAAAACCAGCTCATGTTCGGGAAGACGTCTGAACTGGAAAGATAATCTATAAGGATCAACTGATGATTGTGGCACAACCATATCAAATCGAAGGACTCAAGATGATAATGACAAAGGACGTCAATGGATACTGCTAGGCATATGTAATTAACCAGAGTGTAGGAAGGTAAGACCTTCTAGAGCAATAGGCGACAAAGGTCACCCAAAGCTCGAATTGTATTACAAAGTATCTTATGAAGCATAAGAATAACTGGGATGAATGGATACTTGATAAGAGCGAGTAATTATCTGTAGGGGTATTCATGCAACAAGGACTGCAGGGAAGTAAGCATAAAGGATTCTCGGAACATCAGAGAGTATTTCAGGACATCTTGTAAGAACAAGGGCAACTGGGGATGAAGGTATAAATGGAAATTGTAGGTAGTTACCCATAAGGATTTATCGATGGTAGGGATCGCAATGCGAAGGGTATAAGGGACTTGGTAAAACATCGGAGAGTGTCTTTAGAATCTTCTGATGCACCAAGTAATCATTTGAAGTAAGGGGCTCTCTGGGAGAAACTATTTACGAGAACCTAGAGTTAGAGTTAGCAAAATCACTTAACCCGAGTAGAAGAGAGATCAGATTCCCAGCGTATAGATGAGGAATAAAAGATCCTAATACCACCCAATTTGCGACGTGGGCCCATAAGCCACACATCCATGTTAGTAAAACATTTTTTTTCAAAGACTAGACTCAACTTCGGCCAAGGAGTTGGAAAGGGGGATCCTACAGGCAGTCGGCTCTGATACCAACTTGTGACGCCCCCGATTCAATCATACACTAATCATACACGCAAATATGTACGATCAAGATCAGGGACTCACGGGAAGATATCACAAAACAACTCTAGACACAAAAATAAATAATACAAGGCTTCATATTACAAGCCAGGGGCCTCGAGGGCTCGAATACAAGCTCGATACACAAGAGTCAGCGGAAGCAACAATATCTGAGTACAGACATAAGTTAAAAAAGAATGCCTTAAGAAGGCTAGCACAAAAGCAACACGATCGAAGAGGCAAGGCCTCCTTCCTGGGACCTCCTAACTACTCTTGGTCTTCAGCGGCCTCCATGTAGTAGTATCCATCGGCGGTGGCATCTGGCTCCAAGGATCCACCATCTGGTTGCATCAACCGGAAAGAAGAGAGAAGGGGCAAAAGGGATAGCAAAGCAACCGTGAGTACTCATCCAAAGTGATCGCAAGCATCAGATCTATACTAAGTATACACTGGTATCAAATGGAAGGTTTGTATCTATGGACTGGACTGCAGCATGCCAGAATAAAGGGGGAAGGCCTAGCCTATCGAAGACTAGCATCTTCACGCAGCTCCGAGCATCTTGCAGCATATAGCATGTAGAAGAGTAAACAATAGAAGTTTAATATTTAACAAGCATTTTGTAACATTAATGCCCAGAGATCCTTCCTCGACTCCCTGCGAGAAAGCAATCCCGGAGCCACATATTCAAGTATCATTCGTAGTTGTATAAGATCAGGATATAAGTCTGAACGTCCGTTACCATGGACACGACCATTAATAGATAATCTTCCCTGCAGGGGTGCACCACGTTTTCCAACATGCTCGATCACTCTGGCCGGACACACCTATCTGGGGTCAATGCCCGGCCTCGGAAGATCAACACATCGCAGCCCTACCTAGGCTCAGCGAAGAGGTCCCCGCCGGTTAACCTCCTAAGCACTCTAGGGTCTGGGCCTATCGCCCCTAGCTCTCCGGTTTGTTATGTGCAGGGCGGACCTAGGCACCACCTCTGGGGTGCCGGCCCAGCCGTGCCGCAATGCTGAACTGGACGTCTAACAAAGCTTCGGCTGATAATGCGACGTCGAGGCCAATAACTATTCTCACGTGGTGGTTGGTGCATAAAGGCCATAGGCCAACTCAGAACAAATACCCAAACCATAGTGTATTATTAGCTTGCGGAGACGAGCAGAGACTCACGATCGAAAGTGACCCCGTCGCCCCATCTCGTGGACTTACGACAAGGGCTCAGAATGCCCGGCCGTGCCACGTCATTATCTTGCGGGTGCTCTCCGGGCCCGCCCGACTTTCACCAATAGGACCCAAGTAAATTCAAGGTAACTGTGTGTCCAGACATCAAGGGGAAAACCCGAGGAATCACCCCCAGTGGATTCCGCTCAATGTAATCATCAAGGTGAACGTAAGAGGGACCACCCTCGAGGTTCACACTTAAGGTGTTGAATGACAGAGCCATATCAGGAATGGTGAAAGAGGAAATCACCCTCGATGACCACGACCGAATAGCTACACTATAGAATTATCATCAAGGGTGCGTTATGAGGGATCACCCTCGGCACTCGATAGTAGCTCCGCAAAGTCGAGAAACAAAAGGGGCGTGGTGTGATGTGAGGTGCTAGGCTCTGGTCGTCGATCACATTGATCGAGTCGTCGATGATGAAGCAGGGGCAACAAGGATAGGTGGGGGTCACTGATGGATCACTAACCAACCTATACTAAGAAGTTTAGGATAAGCAGGTAGGTAACAATAGCAGGTATAAAAGCAGGTTATGCATCAGAATAGGAGCAAACAATAACAGTAGCAAAATCTAATGCAAGCATGAGAGTATATAATGGGCGATATCGGGATGATCAAAGGGGGGGGGCTTGCCTGGTTGCTTAGACAAGAAGGAGGGTCGTCGTTGACGTAGTCGATCACAGGGGCATCAGCAGCGGTCTCAAGGTCTACCGGATAGAAGAGGGGGAAGAAACAGTAAATACATAGTAAGCAAGTGTATAACATGACAGCAGGCAGAGCTAGACGTGTTCTAGCGCGGTGCTACACAATACCGGCGAAGGGTGATAACATCCGGGAAAGTTTTCCCGGTTCCGGACGTCTGTCAAACAAATGAACCGGAGGGGAAAAGTTCAACGTTTGGTATGATAGGAACGTGTGGCGGATGAAAGGGTCGCGTATTCGGAT
The DNA here is from genome assembly GCF_002162155.2 of Triticum dicoccoides. Classification (NCBI taxonomy): domain Eukaryota; kingdom Viridiplantae; phylum Streptophyta; class Magnoliopsida; order Poales; family Poaceae; genus Triticum; species Triticum dicoccoides. Next base: position 835,177,740 of record NC_041385.1, read on the forward strand.
TCGTCTCGTCGTTTAGAGCAACTTTTATGTACAAAACATTTTCATCCGAGTTACGGTTTAATTTCTATTATTTTTCAAAGATTTAAACAATATTCTAGATTTATTATTAATTTGAATTAAAATAGAAAAAATGCTAAGTGCACCCGGTGTAGTGCACCCACAGTGCACCCAGGGGCAGACCAATGGGTCCAGGGGGTCCAAGTTGACCAGTCAATGTTTGACTGGTCAACAGGGGGTGGGGTCCTCCTGTCATTGACTATTTCGTTAACTAACTAGTTAATTTGGTCTAATTAGGCTATTAAGCTAATTAACTTTAATTAGTTTAACTAACCAAATTAATTAAGTTAATTAATTAATTATATTGATTAATTAATTTTTTTTAATTCCTTTTTTAAACACCTCTTTTTTTGAAAGGAAAGGGGCTGTGGGGCCCGCTGTCAGTGGCCCATCTAGCCACTGGAGCTGGTGCGCTAACGAGCGCTGGGGCGGGGCGCACCGAGGCGCACATGGACTGAGATCCAGTGCCTTTATCAAGTGAAGTCACGCTGCAACTTTACCCTTCTAATCTCCATCCAATCCACATCCTATGGTCCAGATCACACAAGGGGAAAGGCTCTCAACACTTAGCAGTTTTCAGCATAGCAGCAAACATCAATACAGACTAGCTGCAAACAACGATGCAGTGGCTCTTGAACTCAGTTTTATTTGAACAAATTGAAACCCAAAAAATAAAGAACTGCAGATACTCATGAACAGACTATAAAACAAAATTTGGTCTGGTTATACAATAGTGCATTATGCAATCAAAGTGGAATAGATCAATTGCAGTTGACACTAAATCCAGTAGGATTTGATATTAAAAGGCTGCAGCGCATAATGTCCGAATGCTACAGCAATAAGTGTCAATGTTGAGTAATCATCTACACAAAAGCAGGCCATTTCACTTATACATTTAGGCCAAAAGAGACTATCATAACCCCCCAAAATATTGTTGTTAGCACTGTCCAGAATACTACCTAACAACTTTGAAGATACTACATCATATCATCATAAAAGATATGATCGTCAATCCCTAAAGTTGTCAAGAGCTCGGTAAAGCTATCAATTGCATCATATTCTTGGCGCTTCTCACTATTTTCTTTCACCTGCACTTGCACTTCAGGTTGCAAACTATTGCCATTGTTCTCCACTTGCACTTGAGGCTGCGCACTAACTTTTTTCTTTTGTTGCTGTTGCCGCCAATAAAAATGAATTTTTTTTGTTAGTACAGGAACGAATAACAACTCATATTACATACATACGACACCTTACCTTTGCTCCTTTTTTGTCGTTGCCGCTGATTTAGTTGGCTTTCGTCCCTTGCGTAACTTATCAAACCAAGTTAGCTTTCTCCTCAAATTTTTAGATGAAACCTCCTTTTTCTTCAGTCGTGCAGAACTAAGCAAGTCATTGGCTTGTTGCACATTTGGATCAACATTTTCTTGGTCATTGGAACATGCATCCATAGCACCGGTGGCTGATGCATTGGGTTTATCCTCTAGTTGTGGCCAAAGACAAGCAAGTGCATCTTCTAGCATCAAACGACATTCGAGAGTGTTGGCTATTTTATATGTCATATCATGGAATTTATGAGACATATCTTTGTACCAAAGTTGAGCTTCCAATTTTGGATTTTCTATCACTTTCCTTCCTTGCCTGTCATGTATACTTCCATTGCGTGCTTCTCTAGTCCATCTCTTTAGGATATAATGTGTTGGCAATGTCTTTACATTCATCAAATCAAGAACTTTCAAACTATGCCCACACAATATTCCAGCCTTATTGAACATTTGACAACTACATGAAGCGGTTTGGTTCAACGGATCACCAATCACTATGCGCTCCTCCTCCTCCTCATAAGTCAAATCACCATGCAACCTCCCAATAGCAACAGCAAATTGGTTATTTTCCTCCAACACTCTAGCGCAAGCAGCCATTGATCTTTCATATTCACTTTGTAAAGCTTCAAAAATAGTTGGAGTGTACACTTTGCTTGCTTTCACCAACATGGGTGTGCACATCTTGATTCTTGGCAATTTTTTTCTTGCCTCATATTCAGATTCCAATTGCTTTCTCCTTTTTACATCAACCATTCTCTCAAAATGCTTCAAGAATCGGACAATATGGAAATCAGATTTCAAATGGTTCTTCAATGCATTGTTGAAACTCTCACTTAGTTATGTACTTCTCACTCCCAAACTGAAGACATCTCTCATATAACATTCAGCCCATTTTTCTTTCACCTTGTAGATGCTATCTAACCAAGTTTGCTTATGCACTTTATGTCTCATGTTGTCAAATGCTTCTTGAAATGCTTCCTTGTCCTCATAGCCATACATACAAGAACTAAAATGAAAGAGAATATGAGATTCCTCCTCCCCTTCATCTTCCTATTCCACCTCCCCTTCATCTTTCTCATCATCCTTGACTGGAGATAAATGTTTGACAACATTCATCATAATTGGAAAGGTGCACATCCCGTGATGTGATTCCGTGAATACTTTCTCTATAGCTTTTCCCATTGCTACATCTTGATCCGTATAAATAGTTCTAGGTTGTGGTCCATTATGTGAAGCTAGAAAAGTCTCAAATAGCCATATAAATGAGTCCTTCGTTTCATCAAACAGCAAGGCAGCACCAAAAATAGTGGTTTCTCTGAACTGATTGAGCCCAAGAAAAACACCAAATGCCCTATACTCTTTATTTGTGCCAAAAGTAGTGTCAAAAGTGACAACATCACCAAAATGTGCATAGTCAAGGATCATTTTAGCATCAGCCCAGAATTCGTTGGTTATATCCTCCTCACAATCCAACTGTAGTGCATATTGGAATGATGGATTGTCAACAATTTTTTTCATGAAAATATTTCAACATACTTCCAGCTTGTCCATAAGCCAACTCCCTCTATCGCTTGGTTCGCAAATGATTTTTTTGGTCACGACAAGTATATCCAAGGTTAATCGGTCCACCAACTTGACGAGAAGCAAACTCATGTGCAGCTTGTGGCATAATGCTGGAATCATCAGTGGTTTCAATTTCAAAAGCTTGTCGTTCTGAAATCTTTCTTTGGGATATCATCAAGTGGCGGGTTTGTGGCAATTGAAGCAAGTGGTTGTGTTCAAGCACAACCTCAGTTACTTCATAATTTCCGGCCTCTCGATCCAATTGGAAACACATACGAGCTTGGCAATTGGTTCTTGTTTCAGCTCTAAAACGCTTTGGTGCTGTCTCAGTTAGCCCTTTTCTTCAATGACCTTCGTTGGAACAAACAAATCTGCATGAACCAACCTGACCATCAAGTCTGCTTTTGTTTGCGTATCTCCTTCTCACATCAAAGCCGGTGTGACCCCCATATGCATTCCAAAATGCCCAAGCCTCATCTACACTTCTGAACCTCATACCAACTTGAGGTATTCCCTTACCAATTTCTGCCATCCCACAACACTGAATATTGTGAGGCACAACAGAGTTCTCAATTTTCAGAGCAGAGCACTCATGCTAATTTCAGTTACTCACACCTGGAAAAAGTTCAGTTAGTGACAATATTTGTATGCTAAAAAGTTTAGTTAAAAATTACTCAAATAAGTAAAATAAATCTGAACCAAAAAACAAAATGCATTAGAGCTTAATTCCATGCATTAGACCTGCTATTTCGGTCTCAATGACACACAGCCAGTTGCACATGCTAACACACAGCCAATGGAAATTAGCAGTATATGGAACAAATATGTACAAGATCATTGAGGGAGTCCTGGATTAGGGGGTGTCCGGATGGCCGGACTATGACCTCTGGCCGGACTCCTGGACTATGAAGATACAAGATTGAAGACTCCGTCCCGTGTCCGGATAGGGACTTTCCTTGGCGTGGAAGGCAAGCTTGGCGATACGATATTAAGATCTCCTCCCATTGTAACCGACTCTGTGTAACCCTAGCCCTCTCCGGTGTCTATATAAACCGGAGAGTTTTAGTCCGTAGGACGAACAACAATCATACCATAGGCTAGCTTCTAGGGTTTAGCCTCTCTGATCTCGTGGTAGATCCACTCTTGTACTACCCATATCATCAATATTAATCAAGCTGGAGTAGGGTTTTACCTCCATCGAGAGGGCCCGAAGCTGGGTAAAAACATCGTGTCCCTTGTCTCCTGTTACCATCCGCCTAGATGCACAGTTCGGGACCCCCTACCCGAGATCCGCCGGTTTTGACACCGACATTGGTGCTTTCATTGAGAGTTCCTCTGTGTCGTCGCCTTTAGGCCCGATGGCTTCTTCGATCTTCAACCAAGACGCGGTCCAGGGTGAGACTTTTCTCCCCGGACAGATCTTCGTGTTCGGCGGCTTCGCACTGCGGGCCAACTCGCTTGGCCACCTGGAGCAGATCGAAAGCTACGCCCCTGGCCATCAGGCCAGGTTTGGAAGCTTAAACTACACGACCGACATTCGCGGGGACTTGATCTCCGACGGATTCGAGCCACGGCCGAGCATGCCGCACTGTCTCGATGGGCATGATCTAGCTCTGCCACCGGACAGCGCCCAGAGTGCCGCTCAGGTGTCCGCTCTGACCATTAGCTCGGAACCGACTGCGCTAACCCGGGACGGACGGTTGGACGCCGCCCCAGGAGCCGCAATCTCTACGGCGATGGAGCCGAATACCAGCCTAGTCCTTTGCAAGGCCCGTGACTCCAAGGTGCCGGACTTCGTTCCGGACTCCGAATCTTCCGCACCCCTTCCGATCGAACCCGATTGGGCTCCGATCATGGAGTTCACCGCCGCAGACGTCTTTCAGCATTCGCCCTTTGGCGATATCCTGAACTCCCTAAAGTCTCCCTCTTTGTCAGGAGAGCCCTGGCCGGACTATGGTCAACAGGGTTGGGATACGGATAACGAAGAAATTCGAAACCCACCCACCACCCACTTTGTAGCCACTGTCGGTGACACAACCGACATGCTCGACTTCGACTCCGAAGACATCGATGGTATGGATGCCGATGAAGGAGATGACCAAGAACCAGCACCTATAGGGCACTGGAAAGCCACCTCATCATACGATGTATACATGGTGGACACACCCAAAAGGGATAACAACGAGGATCAAAAGGGCGCAAGCAGGGATCATTCCCTCGAAAAACAATCAAAGCAGCGACGTATGCGCCACGCAAAGCCCCACCTTGACAAGGACCCAGCCATAGAACAGGGTGAATCAACGGAAGACGAACATGCCATTGAGAAACCAATCCCCGGGAAAGATAATAGTCCGGACGACCTCACGCCGGACAAATTGCTGGAACATCAGAACCTCCACCAAAGGCTCGTCGCCACTGCACGTAGCCTGAAAAAGCAGAAGCGGAGGCTCAAAACAGAAGAAGATGCACTCAGGATCAGATGGAACAAAGTACTCAATACTGCACACAAGTACGGCAACAGTCGTCACACAAAGAGCTATCCGAAGCGGAAACTACTACCGGAATTTGATGAAGAGGCCATAAAGCCCCCACAGTCGAAAAACAAGGAAGCCACCAGGTCGGATAGATGACCCAACGATCAATCTAAAGCGACAAAGGGCGCCACACTCAATACGGCGAGTGATCCGCCTAAGGACAACCGTCCCAACCAGATCCATCTATGGCCCAAGAAAGCAAGCTCCAGCGAGCAATGCAATGCAAAAAATATCCGAACATCGCGGCACACCTACATACAGGGGTGCCGCACATCCGTTATGTTTTACCGATGAGGTGCTGGATCACGAATTTCCAGCGGGATTCAAGCCCGTGAACATAGAAGCATAGGACAGAACAACAGACCCTGGAGTCTGGATAGAGGATTATATCCTCCACATATACATGGCCAGAGGAGATGACCTTCATGCCATCAAATATTTACCCCTCAAGCTCCAAGGGCCAGCCCGGCATTGGCTTAAAAGCCTTCCCGAAAACACCATGGAAGTTGGGAAGCGCTCGAGGAGGCTTTCCGGGCAAATTTTCAAGGGACCTATGTCCGACCTCCGGATGCGGATGATCTGAGTCATATAACTCAGCAACCCGGAGAGTCAGCCCAGAAACTCTGTAACAGATTCCTTACTAAAAAGAATCAGATAGTCGACTGTCCGGATGCTGAGTCCCTAGCAGCTTTCAAACATAGCGTCCGAGACGAATGGCTCGCCAGACACCTCGGCCAAGAAAATCCAAGAACGATGTCCGCATTAACAAGCCTCATGACCCACTTTTGCGCAGGAGAGGATAGCTGGTTGGCAAGAAGCAGCACCAGCGACCCGAGTACATCCGAACCCAGAGATGGAAACGGGAAACTGTGCCGTAACAAAGAACAACGCCGAATCAAGGATAACAGCCCAACGAGCACGGCAGTCAATGCCGGATTCAAAAGCTCTCGGGAAAATCAGAAAAAGCCGCTGCCCAAAGATGACAGGGACGAGCTGTCCAACCTCAACAAAATCCTGGACAAAATATGTCAAATCCACAGCACCCCAGGGAGACCTGCAAACCATACCCACAGAGATTGTTCGGTTTTCAAGTAGTCCGGCAAACTCAATGCCGAACACAAGGGGCTCGACACACCAAGCGAGGATGACGACGGACCCCACAAGCAGAACACCGGAGAACAAAATAAGTTCCCACAAGAAGTCAAAACAGTAAATTCACTTCACATGACAAAAGGGAAAAACAGAACGGCGCTTATGAAGACACGCGCCACACAGCCAGCCCTAGAGGAGCACCGCCACTGGTTGTTAGAACCAATCACTTCTGATCATCGGGATTACTCCAGAGGGGCCCGGAATGCAGGCTGGACTGCCTTGGTCTTGAATCCGGTTATTGACGGACTACAATTTACATGAGTCCTTATGGATGGCGGCAGTGACTTAAACCTGTTATATCAAGACACAATCCAGAAACTAGGGGTAAACCCAACGCTAATCTTCCGTGGAAAAACTTCATTTCGAGGAGCCACGCCGGGTCCAGATACCCAGAGTATGGGTTCCCTTTCGTTAGAGGTCACGTTCGGCTTACCCGACAACTTCCGAAGCGAAAAGCTAACCTTCCACATCGCCCATTCATAAGTCTCTATCAAGCGCTACTGGGACGTGAAGCTTTCGCCCGCTTTAACGCAATACCGCATTATGCATCCCTTACACTTAAAATGCCCGGCCCACGAGGCATCATCTCATCACAGGGGAATGACAATTGACCCCCAAAGTACGGGTAAGGGTGCGGCCGCCTGGACAGCCGCACACTAATCTAGCCCTACTATTCCGACACGGCTAGACGAGTCCGGCGTCAACACACATGGACTTAATAGCCGCATAACCCTGTACAAGGGGCTCTGCGTGTTTACGCCAGGAGACAATGCGGCTCACTTCTTGCTCCAACTATGTTTTGTTTATTCTAATATGGATTTCTCGCACGCTTATTTACTAAAGTTCCTCTTTTTCGCAGATGAACACCGTGCTACGCCCGTCCAGGATACGGCACAACGGAGACACAGGCGCAGACGTGCAGTAGGGACCCGTTCCAAGGATTCTTTTTAGATTAAGACCCTGCGTAAACCTTTTTTACTGTCTCTTGTTGAAAACATCTCCCGGTTTTCGCCATAACCGAGGAGGAGGCTGGCGTTTTGGCATATGGGCACGCCAAAATTTTGCGCGTACCTGGACACCAAGGGCTTTTTTATCAAGGGCTCTATTTCGGCCCGTCTTCATAAAGACCGAATACCTTAGGGAGTGTTCGGCGTCGCGAGTTAGGCCTTATATGCATCAGCTCCGAATCATGTCTTTGGTCAAATGTTGGGTTTGCCCGGCTCCTGTGTTTTGCTGCCTTACGTTCCGTTATATCGGCTAACGCGGCACCAGGAGAACTACTGCGATTGTGCCCCGGTTCGGCCAGACGAGCACCTTAGTAGAGAAAGCCGAAAACTGACTGTCATGATATAGCGAGAGACTGGTCAACCACTCGATGACTCTCGGAATCTCTAGGATTCCTCTGCATTAATGAAGGACCGCTTCCCGGTCAGGCACACACGCGCCCCGGATTCGGGAGAGCGCGGTGCCTCCAGGGGCTATTGAGTAGCCCCAATGTCAAACTCCTATGGCTAAGTGAAAGTGATAAAGCATTATAGTTCGGTTGCCTCGTTCACCGCGCTATCACCTCGTTTGTAGGACCAAGATGTTGGATTAAGTGTGAAAAGGCGCATTTTTTTGCAAACACCCCCGCATTATATGCGTGGGGGCTGAAGCCAACGACTGCCATCTTTCAGGTTATATACGCATATACATTAAGGGCCGCACAGGAGGTGTTATAATTATTGCAAGCAGAAGTATAAAAAGCTTTTATATTCTATCAAAATATTTCTTTTACAATAGCACCTGCTATTCGAACAAAACATCCTTCGAGCACTGCGCTTCTATTAAACGAGCGCCCGGAAGAACTTCCTCTAGGTAGTGCTTGGCAGACACCCGGCCTTCGTCTGGGTCCTGGGATGCGACAACACTGACCTACATATCCGCCCAGTATGTCTTGACACGGGCAAGAGCCATTTGTGCACCCTTTATACACGCCGACCTCTTCATTGCATCGACATGCGGCACAGAACCAAGGAACTGCTGCACCAATCCAAAATAACTTTTCGGCTCTGGCTCCCCCGGCCACAAACGAGTCGCGACATACTTCATGGCGAGTCCGGATAACTGTTCAGCTCCGCAAAGGCGGCCAAACGGTCGGGTAGCGAAAGTGGGCGCTCTGGCTTGTGGAATTGCGACCAAAACAGTTTCTCCAAATTATGGTCGCCTCGACCTCGGAAGTGTTTGGTTGCGTCCGCCGCACTCGCTGCCACATCCAGATAAGTGTTTTCCGCACTCCACTGCCGGTCTAACGGAGCATACCTAGGATCCCCGAACTTCATCCGCAGCATATAGGGCTTTCCAGCCGTGATATCTCCGGCGTGACGCAGCTTCTCCTTCATAGCTCTCATCGTAGAGCGAGCATCCTGGGCCTCGGCAGTGATCTTCTCAAGGTCCTTCAGAGCCGCCCTTTTTGTTGTTCGAGAAATTTACAGCGGTCGGCAGCATCCTTCAATTTTACAGCTATCTCGGCTATTGCCTTCTTACTCTGGCAGTGAGCAGCCTGTTCGTCTTTCAGCTCTTCAGCCGCCTTAACGGCAGCCGCATCACTTTTTCCTGCTTGCTCCTTGGCTCGGGCAAGTTCCGCCTGAAGGTTCTCCACGGAAGCAGCACTATCTACAATAAGCATATATATTGTAAGAAACGAGCACCGAACTCCTCTTATCAGATATCTCTGGAGCATACCTTGTGCCTCGTCTAGCCGCTTCTTTACAAGCGCGATGTTGGCATCTGCCACGTCCAGTTGCCGCTTTAACTCGGCAGATTCATCAGTCCAGCTAGCCACCGAACGCCTCGCCACCTTCATAAAAAGGTAACATTTTATAACTGAGGTTTTGATCCTCTGTGCACCATCACTCTTGATGACACACAAAGTCTCAGGGGCTACTATTTATACAGGGCGCATTCTATGCGGCTCTACCGATAGGTACACCTTTTCACGTACCTCAAAGCCTGTCAGTAAACTCCTGGCGGCCTCGTACAATCCGCTTTCCGTGGATGCAATCCTTCCTATCACCGTGATCATCAACATACGGTGTTCTTTTGAGACGGATGCACGCCCAAGCAGATTCCTCAGCCTCTCTGACCGCGCACCAGAGGGCACCGGACTAGCCCGGCGACCTCTTTCAGGATCTGGACTTGGAGAAACCCATCGGGACGACACCTCGGGGTCGCCTGCCTCGTAAGTCGGTGCAGCTAGGGGAGGCATTTCGCTCTCTATCATCTCCGGACGGAGATCCCCTGAAGACGAGCTCTGCTGAGAAGGGTTGAGATCCGAACTGCAAGGTAATGTTTCGGTTATCTTCCTCAGAAATAAAACAGGGATGCCACTAATTTTTGAGCCCCTCTCTTTACTTATGGCTCGGAGGAAAGCTGATCCCTTTGAGGGCGCAATGCGGCCGGGACAGTCTCCGGTGCCAGATCCTCTGACAAAGATTTCTTCCCCCGTTTCGAGGTCATCTCCTCCGGGTCTTCAGAGGCACTCCTTTTCTTTCCCAGGTTGGGGGAATTATCGATTCCTCCCTTCTGGACGGTCTCCTTTGTGGGGGCGGTAGCTCCTTGGTTCCCCTCTTCGCCCTCTGCCGAAAGCATAATCTGCAGCATCCTGGTTAACACGGGATCCGGCGCGGTATCGGGCAGGGGGGCTGGACACCTGATAAGCTTTGCCTTCGCTATCCACTCCTGTTCAAAGGATAGCTCTGTTAAAGGGCCACTTTATGATGAAAATACGGATGGTGTGTCCAAATATGGGGCTACTTACCTTAACATCCTGGCGATTGCAGCTCAGACCTGCGTCCTCGGATAGGTCCGGACACCTTGCTTGTGGTCTAAAGAACAATTTGTACATCTCCATGGGTGTTGCGCCCATTAAATATTGGAGGACTCGCGGTCCCTCCGGATTAAATTCCCACAGGCGGAGAGGGCGACATTTGCAGGGCAGCGTGCGGCGAATCAGCATAACTTGCGCCACTACGGTCAGGTTAATATTTCTTTCTAGGAGATCTCGAATGCGGTCCTGCAGTAGGGGCACGTCTTTGGACGACCCCCAGATAAGCCCTTCATTGACCCATGATGCTCGCCGTGGTGGGGGACCCAAGCGAAAAGCAGGAGGCGCCACCCACGTGGTGCCCCTGGGGGCTGTGATATAAAACCAGTCCCGTTGCCATAAGCCGAACTCTTCTTGGAAAGTTCCCTCGGGCCATGGAGCGCCGGCTCTCTTGCTTATGATAGCTCCTCCGCACTCGGCGTGCTGCCCCTCGATCATCTTCGGCTCTACTTTGAAGGTTTTAAGCCACAATCCGAAGTGAGGGGTGGTATGGAGGAAGGCTTCGCACACTACGATAAACGATGAAATTTGGAGGATGGACTCCGGAGCTAGGTCGTGAAATTCCAGCCCGTAATAGAACATCAGCCGCCTCACAAAGGGATCAATCGGGAAACCTAACCCCCGAAGGAAGTGAGTTGTGAACACCACGCTCTCACCGGGCTGAGGAGAAGGAATGGCTTGCCATTGAGCAGGCAGCCTATGCGAGATTTCGCCGGTTAGATACCTGGCATCTCTCAGCTTTCGCACGTCTTCTTCCGTAACGGAGGAAGGCACCCACCGGCCTTGAAGGTTGGAGCCGGACATCATCGGAGGTCCGAAGCGCCTAAATCTAGAAGCCTTGAGTGTTGGAACTCGAGGCAAGGGGCGGATTTGATTGGATTGAAAGAAGAGGGAATCGAGCCTTGGTCTCTTTATAAAGGAGCTGAATACCAAGAGCCCTCCCCGTAACCGTTTGGGACTCGCTTTCAATTATAGAGTCATACCAAAAGGCGTGGTTGGGTTACCCACCCCCGTATTGATGAGATTCCCGCGATAAGGGGACACGATCTCTGCTTCGACAAGACGTGCCAAAGAAACCGCCTCGCTAAACGCGCTGAGGTGGAACGGTAAAATGAATAAAGGCTTGGCCGTGGCATGTTGTCACGCCGCGGAACACGTCAGCAGATTAGATTTGTGTAAATATTATTCTCTCTACGGTGGCATGTGAAACTTATTTTTGCAGAGCCGAACACTATCCTTGTGTTCAAACATCTTCTATGAAGTATTCGGAGGAGGAACCTGCCCTGCAATGCCGAAGACAATTTGCGCGCCGGACTCGTCGTCATTGAAGCCTGGTTCAGGGGCTACTGAGGGAGTCCTGGATTAGGGGGTGTCCGGATGGCCGGACTATGACCTTTGGCCGGACTCCTGGACTATGAAGATACATGATTGAAGACTCCGTCCCGTGTCTGGATAGGGACTTTCCTTGGCGTGGAAGGCAAGCTTGGCGATACGATATGAAGATCTCCTCCCATTGTAACCGACTCTGTGTAACCCTAGCCCTCTCCGGTGTCTATATAAACCGAAGAGTTTTAGTCCGTAGGACGAACAACAATCATACCATAGGTTAGCTTCTAGGGTTTAGCCTCTCTGATCTTGTGGTAGATCCACTCTTGTACTACCCATATCATCAATAGTAATCAAGCAGGAGTAGGGTTTTACCTCCATCAAGAGGGCCTGAACCTGGGTAAAAACATCGTGTCCCTTGTCTCCTGTTACCATCCGCCTAGACGCACAGTTCGGGACCCCCTACCCGAGATCCGCCGGTTTTGACACCGACAGTCATCTAATAAGGTTGAAGCAAACAAGGCATCAGCAGAGTCTTTTGCTGATCATGGTGTCCATGCTAGAGCTGGGAAAGTCCTGTTACCTTCCCCACCCTATTGACAGAGACTCATATGACAGAATTGTGTTATGTGCTAGGTTGCTTTGTAGCATTGATTATTATCATGCAAGTTAGGTTATAATGCTCTTGAAATTCTTTTGGATATCTTCTTTTGCTTTCTCAAGCAAACAAAGCTATAGGTACTTTGGAGAGTTCATAATTCTCATACACTGGATACCCAGGAATTTCGAACAACATGCTGTCAACTTATGAAGAAACTAGTGAGGATGAAAAATCTCTGAATAAGATTTTAACAGCAATAGTGGATAATATAATATCTATGGCCAATCAACTAGCGAACTACAGAAGCAAGGAAGTAGCAACTAGACATATATACGTGTCCTCCTGCGAATTAGAGAAATACAGGGCACTGTTTGCTGTCATGCCACCAGATCTTCACAAAGATGAGCTGATGATACCGAATTGTGAACTCAAGGATGCAGATGATGCAAATAAATTAAACCGCGATGATGTAGATGCTGATGATTTACAGCGATGGACTTGTACATTACCTCTTCTGCAGCGATGGACCTTGTCCTCCGGCGCGGCCGGCCCTCCTCTACCGCAGCGATGGCACGGCCCGCCCTCCTCTCCTCCGGCAGCGTCCGCCCCTCCTCTCGCCAGCGACGGCGCGCCCGCCCTCCTGTTTTCGGTGGCGGCTACCCCGCCTCTCCCCGAGCGACGGTGCGCGACCTGCCCCTCCTCTCCTCCTCCTGCGGCGGCGCGACGTACCCCTCCTCTCCTCCGGCGGCGGCGCGACCTGCCCCTCCTCTACTCCGGCAGCGCGGGAGTGTTCCGGCCATGACGCTATAGCCCACGAAACCCCAATTTCCTGCCCGCCCTTGCCCAAACTGATAACTGCTGAAGTTTTTACCTATGTCTAACATACACCGTTGTATGTGGATTGGATGGAGATTAGAAGGGTAAAGTTGCAGCGTGACTTCACTTGATAAAGGCACTGGATCTCAGTCCGACGCACATCACGCGAGGGGGCGAGGCTGTGGCCATGGCGGGGGCTCGCCGGCCGGCCGTTTCCGGCGATGGAAGCCGGCGCGGCCGGCCGTGTTGGGTAGCGCGGGTGGGGAGGCGGCCGTAGACGAGGCGAGGGGCACAGGCGCGGGCCGCGGTGGCGAACAGCGCGGCCAGGGGCGGCGCGAGTGGGGTGAGGACGACAGGCGAGGCCACACGCGTGGGAGGGGACGGAGAGGTTCAGGCGCGCTGGTGGTAGCGTCCTACGGCGATGGGAGGGGGAGAGGAAGGGGATGAGGGCTCACAGGGCCCTGTAGAGGTGCTAAAGCATGCTCGGGGACGATCGTGGTGATGCGACAGTGAGGCGTTTGCGCCGGGGATGGAGAGGCGGGCGGGGTCGAGGAGGTGTCCGGCGGGGTCCGGTGATGGCGCGAGGTGGCGGCGACATCGACGGTGTTGAGCAGGCGGCAGGCCA
>NC_041385.1:835191858-835198306 GCF_002162155.2 Triticum dicoccoides
CCAGACTGGGTCGTGGGGTGAGGGGAGAGGAGCGAGGGGATCGTGGGGGGTTGTGCGGGAGGGATTAGGGTTTCGGGTGACAAGGGGCCATATCGGCCAGGGAGGTGCGTGGTGGGCCGGCCTGGTTGGTCCAAGGCTAGCTGAGCCGAGGCCCACGGGGAGAGGAGGCCTCCCTCCTTTTTTTACATTTTATTTTCTGTTTTCAACTATAGCTATTGCTTTCTTATTAAAAGGTAAAACTAAATGAGCTTTGTTAAAAACGACACTTGTCACTTAAATGAAGCAACTTGTTTCTAGAAGTCACAAAATGTTTGAGGCCAAAAGGAGTTGTCTGACCATTTTTTTGAAAATGGAAAGGCCAATTTTAAAAGATGCTGGACCAATAAATAAAATTCCAGGGGCACTTTGGGAAACCAAAAGAGGTTGGTTCCAACATGACAAATATCCAGGGATTATTTGCAACACTTTGAACTTTTTATTTTGCATGCCTGAGAATTTTGAATTTGGAGCTTTAATTTGAATTTGAGTTTGAACTTAGAATTGGATCAAGCGAGAATTAGCAACAGTAATATGATGACATGGCATCATTAGCAGGGGATTACTGTAGCTTAAGTATCCGGGCGTCACATTGGGGGAGGCGGCAGGCACGTTGGTGGGTGGTGGGAGGAATGGCGGTGCGATGAGGCTGTTGTGGGAGCGTCGTAGGCAGCAGGCTGCGGAGATTGGCTGTTGGGCCAGCGGTATGTGGGGTGGTTTTAGGGATGAAGCACTAGTAGAAAACAGGGCATTTGTCCCGGTTCGTAAGCGCCTTTAGTCCCGGTTCTTGAACATGGACTAAAGGGTCGTTACTAATGCCTCCCCCCTTTAGTCCCGGTTCTAGCACGAACCGGGACAGATGTGCCTCCACGTGGCCGGTGCGCCGAGCCCAGGCAGGAGGGCCTTTGGTCCCGGTTGGTGGCACCAACCGGGACCAAAAGGCATCCACGCGTCAGCATTTCAGTGGCTGGGGTTTTTGTTTTTTTGAAGGGGGGGGGGGGTAATTTAGGTGTTTCATATATTGTGTTAGCTAGCTAATTAATAGAGAGAAGTGTCCTCTCTTATGTCCGTGCTTGGTCGATACTACATACTATACATAGAGAGGCCGTCGACACGCTGGCTAGTAAGAAAATGAAGGGAACAATTAAGTACAGAAATTCGTCATGCATACCGAAAGAAGTGATCGATCGACCTCTCCTTTTCCGAGAGATTGATCGAACAACAACTTTTCGTTTTATCTATCCGACGCTATTGGCTACATACATATACAATATGTAAGATCTCTTACAATCCCTAGCAATTGAAATCAACTTCCACATGGTATTCTCCTGCTTTATTGATGACGTGGTCAAGAAAAACCCCGCCAATTCCTCTTGAATTGCTTTCATGCAATCTTGTTCTAGGAGTTCATCCCGCATCTGCCACTTCTAATTTGAAGAAGGGGGTTAATACATTTATGAATGAAACTCAACAGAAATGATGGTGTAATAAAATGAAATTGTGAATATTATTGCTTACGCACTTCATATTGTCTTTTAGAGTAGCCCCGCTTATTTTTCAAAGCCGCGTTGTAGATGAACTCGCACACGTAGTATCCACAGAAATCATTCCCTTGTTCTTGCCACACGCACTTTACGAGAAATAGAGGTCAATCAAACTGATAATGAAGCATTATAAATGGCATTGATGAAAGTACAGCTATAGAATCAACGGGAGATGCGCGCAACTAGCTAGCTAGTAGTACTTACTTTCGGGTATGTATATCGCAGCTCCTTCAGCAGTCCCGGAACTTCTGCGGTGAACTGTTTCCAAACCCTGCAAGACAAAGAAAATAATTATTATTACTTTATTACTTGAGATATCAGGAAATGAACAAAAAGTTGCCGATATGGTGCGATAATGATCGATTGAACTTACTTGTTGAGCAAATTAGTCATGTCCGCATAGGTTTCAGGATCTTTTCCTCTCGAGTCTAAGACGTTTACTACTCCCTGCTCAAGCTTAATCTCCAGAAGAACATAGTGGAATCTGCGCACGCATGCATAACTCATCAATCACATTACTATAACCTCGCTCGAGTAATAAAGGGAAACCGAATATGCACATGATAGTAACACTCACCGGAAGTTGTAAGGAAAGAGTATTAAATCTTTGTTTTGATTTTTGATGAATGATTGTAGCAAGTTGGCCTCGGCCTCTTCGGCGTGCTTTCTAACCTGAATTTCATCTATGATATTTGTGTTAATGAACCCAATATCATACATTTCTTGTTTTTTGCACTCGACGATCTTCAATCTGCATAATATAGTGAGGATAATTAATTATAAATACATGCAATGAAAGAGCCGAGCTATATATAGAGACTTAATGACAGAAATAGTACTTACAGACAGTAGCAAAAGACCGTTAGTTTATTGAGGGCCTTTTGATTGAAGAGCTCGAAGAACTCTTCAAATCTAACAGTCAATAGATCAGTTCCAACGAGGTCGTGCTCCTCTTTAATATTCTGATACAAAGCATTCGTCCCCCATACTCTCTGTAGGTTTTCATGTACCAATTATGGAATCTTCGCATCATAGTTGTTAGAGATTTTTCATCTTTCACGAGAGGCTTCCCATACTCGTATCTGTGTTCGTCCACCTCCAAGAAATCAGGAAGTTGATCGTCAGGCAGGTAATCTGCAAGATTTCCATAACTAGCCACCGTCCCTGGAGCACTAGCGACGATGTCGCCGCTAGACACATTGAGCTGGGGGCACGATTGCTTTGCTTGTTCGCCGAGCTGGGCAATTTTTTCCCAGCTGCTCGTTCTTTTAACCTTTTATCACTGATAGTACTTCTCGACCACTCTGCTTCGAGATATGTCTGTTCAGTAATGCGCTCATAGTTGGTTCTCGGCGGAGACTTTGGTGGTTTCGTCAGGGCATCGATAGTGCGCTTTGCTTTCACCGGATCTACCTTCTCCTCCGGAGGTGGATGTCTCTTTGCTTTCAACCCTTCAAAGAAGTCGTCCACTTCGGCCTGCATGATCTTCGTGTTTTCCTCCTTGGTCCTCCCGTACGGTAACTTCTCTAGAGGTTTGAGAGAAGGACCGTATCTGTATTGCCTCCCGCCTCTGCTGGCTGTACTGCTAGATGCCGGAGCAGACGGAGCGGCTGCGGCGCCTGTCTTCTTTCGTGGTTGCTTACAAGGCGGAGGAGAAGGACTACGACGCGCCGAAGCAGCCGGGGCAACTGCGGGTCTCTTCCGCCCTTGCTGGCGACGCGGAGAAGGAGGAGGCTACTGGCTGCTCGAGCGTGCCAGCGCAGGCGGAGAAGGAGGCGGAGTGCTGCCACGCGCCGGGGAAAGAGGAGGCTGCTGGCTGCTCAGGCGCGCCGACGTAGGCGGAGAAGGAGGTGGAGTGCCCCCACACGCCGGAGAACGAGGCCGAGTGCCCTGATCGTCACTCGCCGGAGGAGGAGGCGGTGGAGCAGGCGAAGTGCCTTGACTCGCCGGAGGAGGAGGAGGAGGCGTCCAGTTCGGAAGCTTGATGAACTCCTTCCCACACAGGCATGGAGTCTTCAGAGCAGAACCCAGCCGAGTCTCCCCTTCACCGGTAGGATGGTCAAGCAATAGGTCTTCAAATCCCTCCGTTATTTCGTCCACCGTCACCCTAGCATATCCTTCTGGAATCAGACGACAGTGAAAATTTGCACCGGGTTCAGAAGGTCGAACTTGGCCGACAGCCGCCTTGACTTTTAAGTCCTGCCATTGCGTCATAAGGTGGCAATTTTGAGCCTCCGTGATAAAATCCACGGGGTAGCTAGCAGGAGACGTCAACACATGCTCCAGCTGAAGCAGCTCGGTGGAAGCCACGCTGCTTCTCCACTGAGATGGCAGGGTAGCTTCGGGGGAAGCTTCGGCAGGTCGTTTGCTGCGATCTGCTTCTCATTCCTCTAGCCCTTATACCCGTTCGTGCAGCGCCTGCAGTTGGCTCTGCTCCAGTTTCTTCCTCCTCTCGTGGGTTTTGTAACCCCCTGCGTTCGGAAAACCAACCTTCCACGGCATGGAGCCTGGCGTGCCTCGTGTCCATCCTGGGTGCTCAGGATTTCCGAGGGCCATTGTGAGCTCGTCCTTCTCCCTGTCTGGAACGAACGTCCCTTGCTACGCTGCATTGATATACTGCCGAAGCCTTGTGACTGGTGTTTTCAGTTGCTCGTCCGTCCAACGGAACTTCCCTGATACAGGGTCCGAGGTACTGCCAGCCCCGAAGAACCAAGTCCGGCAACGGTCTGGCCATCTCATTGTCTCTGGTTCGATCCCTTTATCAAGCAGATCATTCTCAGCCTTGGACCACTTAGGTCAGGCTTTGAGGTAGCCACCTGACCCCGTGCGATGGTGAAACTACTTCTTCGCAGCATTTTGCTTGTTTGTTACCGACATCTTCTTACTCTTTTTGGATGTCATGTAGGCCACAAATGCGGGCCAGTGATCTCTGATCTCTGATCTCTGATCTTATCTTCTTTGTCGACAAACTTTTTCAGCTCTTTCCTCCACCTCCTGAATAGGCCTGCCATCTTCTTAAGAGCACAAGACTTGATTAATTGCTCTTTAACTGGCTTCTACGGATCCTCCTCTGGCGGTAGGGTGAAATTTGCCTTCAACGCAGTCCAAAGATCATCTTTCTGCATATCATTGACATAAGACACCTGAGGGTCTTCCTCCTTTGGCTTATACCATTGGTGGATGCTGATTGGGATCTTGTCCCTAACAAGAACCCTGCATTGAGCAGCAAATGCGTTCTGTGTCCGGATGGGTTCAATCGGTTCGCCGTCGCGTGCGATTGCTGTGATCTCAAACTTTTCATCCGAGCTCAACTTTTTCTTCGGGCCTCGTCTCCTTACCGAAGTTGTGCTCGATCCGAAGGGCTAGAAAAAGGAAGAAAGACGAGAGTTAATTAATATGTGTACATATACCAAAACAATGAATGCATCAATTAACTAGTCAGCACGGGCTTAACTAATATATATATATATATACCTGGCCGGACTCGGTTCGGTCACCGGAGTAGTCAGCACTGTCTCCTTCTTGTACCTCCATTGGGTCACCGGAGCCATCATGAACATAGCCCTCTTCTTTTACCGGCATTAATGGGCCGGAGCCATCATGAACATAGCCCTCTTCTTCACCCAGTCCTTCCTGACCATCAGTGTCGTTGAGAAATGACGCAACGACATCACTTCCTTGTGCGATTATCTCCCCCAACATCGCTTCTGTTGCTTCGTCTCAGGAGTGCTCATAGTTTCTGCAAATATTTACAACATGTCAATTATTATTCAAACATGGTACAGATGGATATATATATTAGTGGCAAACGTAGAACTAGCTAGCTAATCACAATAAGGAATCATGTTAGTGGCCTCGACGCTGCTTCTCTAGGGTTTGGGGTGGCCTAGACAACGCTTCAAGGGTTTGGGGTGGCCTCGATACAATGCTTCAAGGGTTTGGGGTGGCCTCGACGACAACGCTCTTTTAACTTGGTAAATTTGGGTGGCCTCAAGAGAGTTTGTCGGGTAGGGGCGCGGCGGGAGGGGGTAGTAGACCAACATCATTTTTTCTCTAGGCTTTGGGTGTCCTCGAGAGTTTTGGTCGAGCGAGAGGGCGGGGGGGGGGGTATATATATCGACCGCCCCTCATGTCGAAGTTATCCGGAGGGGTATATCGACGACGACTGAGGAGAAGATCGAAGAAAAGAAAAAAAAGAGGGGTATATATATCGACGACGATGACTGAGGGTATTCTATTTTTCTTCTTCTCCTCTATTACTTTGTTCTTCTCCTCTTGTTTTTCTTCTTTTTTCCTCTTCTTATTTATCTCTCCTCTTCTTCCTCTCCTCTTCTTCTCCTTTCTTCCTCTTCTTATTTTCCTTTTTCCTCTCCTTCTTTTTCTTCTTCTTCTTCCTTCTTCTTCTTTTCTTCCTTTTCCTTATTTTACTTTTTCCTCTACACTAACCTAAAATGCACTAACCTAAAATCGATATCTACTAACAACCTAAATAAAAAATTAATACATATATTAAAAAACATATATAAACAAAAAAATGCTAGGAACATTATATTCATACATAGATAGCCACATCCATTCATCATATAGCTACCACATACATATATACATTATATACATGCAAAAATGAAATGAACAAAAAAAATACACTTATGAAAAAAAATACTATGAACATGTACACATATATACACATAAAAACACATATACACAAAAAATACAAAAAAATGCTACGAAAAATGCAGGGCAGGGCGGCGGGGCGGGGCGGGGTACCAGCGCAGGGCAGGGGCGGTGGCGCGCGGCGGCCGCGCAGGGCAGGGGCGGCGGCGCGGCGGCCGCGCAGGACAAGGACGACGGGCGGCAGCCGCGCAGGG
>NC_041385.1:835199062-835234217 GCF_002162155.2 Triticum dicoccoides
GGTCCCGGTTGGTGGCACCAACCCGGAATAAAGGGGGGCATTGGAACCGGTTCGTGCCACGAACCGGTTCCAATGCCCCCCTTTAGTCCCGGTTGGTGCCACCAAACGGAACCAAAGGCCCCTGTGCTGCCCGCATCGCGGCCAAAGTTTAGTCCCACCTCTCTAGTTGAGAGGGCTCGAGAGTGGTTTATAAGCGCTGCTGCGCCCACCCTCTCGAGCTCCTCTCAACTGCAGGCTTTCGGGCCTAATCTCACACTATGCTGTTGTGGGCCTATTGGGCCTTTTGCGGGCCTGAATCCTGGCCCAGGTTGGGTTTCTAGTCGTATTCAGGCCGTGGTGGCCCAATAGGTGACAATTTTTTTTAGTTTTTTTCCAGTTTTTTGTTTTGTTTTTTGCATTATTTATTTTCTTTTGTTTTTTGCTTTATTTTTTAATTCTTTTTGCTTTTAGTTTTAGAAAAATTATAAACTTTCTGTTAGTGCCATTAGTTTTCAAATTTGAATAGTTAAAATTTGAATTCTTTGAAATTTATGTGAATCACAAGTTTGTGATTAACTTTACTAAAAAAATGAACATAGATGTGCCTATAGAGAAAAAAGGTCCAGACGAGCCGGGACCAATGGCCCACGTGGCTGCCCTCTTGAGAGTGTTCTTGGTGAGAACATAGTTGACAAGGAGCGAACCGGGATTAATGGTATTACGAGGGCCGAACCATAAGACATTAAAGCATTTCAAATGAACTCTGAAAAAGTTGAAAGTTGGCTTGGTGTCATAATTTCACCCACATAGCATGTGCATGTACAAAACGGACAATGCTATCATACTCGTCTGTTACAAAGTTGGCATGGTATCATCATAATAGTTGCGGGAGAAAGTCTTCACTTTTTCTTCACTTGTGTCATTTGCTTATTGCGCCGTAACCATGGATAATCTTCATCATTTATCAGGATGCTGGGATTAGCCTTGATTTTGAAGGGAGGAATTTCATGAAACTTTTCATAATCTTCAGACATGTCTGTCCACTCCCATGATGTCCCTTTTTCGTGAAAGAACTATGTGACGCTTTGGCTCATCGTATGATGTATTCGCTTCCTTATCTTTTCTTTTTCTCGGTCTGATAGACATGTTCTTCACATAGATAACCTGTGCCACATCATTGGCTAGGAAGAACGGTTCGTCAGTGTACCCTAGATTTTTCAGATCCACTGTTGTCATTCCGTACTGTGGGTTTACCTGTACCCCGCCTCCTGACAGATTGACCCATTTGCACTTAAACAAAGGAACCTTAAAATCATGTCCGTAGTCAAGTTCCCATATGCCCACTATGTAACCATAATACGTGTCCTTTCCCCTCTCGGTTGTTGCATCAAAGCGGACACCGCTGTTTTGGTTCGTGCTCTTTTGATCCTGGTCAATCGTGTAAAATGTATTCCCATCTATCTCGTATCCTTTCCAAATCGTAACAGTCGAATATGGTCCCCTGGACAACAAGTACAACTCATCACAAACAGTGTTGTCAACTCTGATACGTATTTCCAACCAACTGCTGAAAGTCCTGATGTGTTCACATGTAATCCAGTCGTCGCACTGCTCCGCGTGTTTGGAGCGCAGACTGTTCTTGTGTTCATCGACATAAGGGGTCACCAAGGTAGAGTTCTGTAGAATTGTGAAGTGTGCTTGAGACCAAGAATATCCGTCCCTGCATATTATTGAGTCCCTTCCAACCATGCCTTTTACAGTCAGTCTCCCCTCATACCGCGATTTAGGGAGACCTATCTTCTTAAGGACAGGAATGAAGTCAACACAAAACCCGATGACATCCTCTGTTTGATGGCCCATGGAGAAGCTTCCTTCTGGCCTAGCACGGTTACGAACATATTTCTTTAGGATTCCCATGGAGATTGCTGCTCTGCTCCCCGAAAGGATTAATGCCATCCGCGCTTAAAGCAAACCATACATTCCTTGGGTCACGTGCAAACTCAGCCCAGTACTTTGTCTCAATTTTTCTCCACTGCGTCCCGTCAGCGAGTGCTCTCAACTTCCCGTCTTTCTTACGGTCCTCACTGTGCCATCGCATCAACTTGGCATGCTCTCCATTTCTGAACAGATGTTTCAACCGTGGTATTATAGGAGCATACCACATCACCTTCGCAGGAACCCTCTTCCTGGGGGGCTCGCCGTCAACATCACCAGGGTCATCTCGTCTGATCTTATACCGTAATGCACCGCATACCGGGTGTCGGTGTCAAAACCGGTGGATCTCGGGTAGGGGGTCCCGAACTGTGCGTCTAGGCGGATGGTAAGAGGAGACGAGGGACACGATGTTTTTACCCAGGTTCGGGCCCTCTTGATGGAGGTAAAACCCTACGTCCTGCTTGATTAATATTGATGATGTGGGTTACAAGAGTAGATCTACCACGAGATCAAGGAGGCTAAACCCTAGAAGCTAGCCTATGGTATGATTGTTGTTCGTCCTATGGACTAAAGCCATCAAGTTTATATAGACATTGGAGAGGGCTAGGGTTACACAGAGTCGGTTACAAAGGTAGGAGATCTACATATCCGTATCTCCAAGCTTGCCTTCCATGCCAAGGAAAGTCCCATCCGGACACGGGACGAAGTCTTCAATCTTGTATCTTCATAGTCTTGGAGTCCGGCCGATGATGATAGTTCGGCTATCCGGACACCCCTAGTCCGGGACTCCCTCAGTAGCCCCCGAACCAGGCTTCAATAACGACGAATCCGGCGCGTATGTTGTCTTTGGCGTTTGCAAGGCGGGTTCTTCTTCATGCTCCATGTGTTTGCCGGATAGTGTTCGGTTGCTTCATAAATGCTGCGCTCCTTGGCTTCCGCGTCCAATAATGGTCTTCTTCCACGCGTCGCACGAATGTGAAAAGCCAGGGTATTTTTATGTTTTACCCCCTAGCTGCGCAAATAAGCTGCCTATAAGGGAGGCGAGGATCCAGATCCAAATCACATCATCCTCCTTCCGCAAGCACCCACCGAGGCGCATCTGACACCAAACCCATTCCAACATGGACAGTCGATGCGGCTCCTCTTCTCGCGCTCCCAGCCCTAACCCAGGAGATTGGAGGAGATGCTCAGTCCCGCACAGCGAGTTAGTGACGCTCCAAGCAGAGGGATATCTTCCCCCGGCCTTCATGGTTCCGGTTCGAGCCGGACTAGCCACCTACAAAGGTGGGAAGCAGGCGGAGAGCGTCCCCAATCCCTCCAAAGGAGAGCGGGTGTGCTTCGTCTCCTATTTAATAAGGGGACTCGGATTTCCTATACATCCGTTTCTCCGGGGGCTCCTGGAGTTCTACGGACTCCAGCTTCATCACCTTACACCTGCCTCCATTTTGCACATCGCGGGCTTCGTAGCTCTGTGTGAGCTGTTCTTGGGCATTGAGCCCCATTTTGTGCTGTGGAAGAGGCTGTTTTGCCTCGTACCCCGCTCTCACGGGGGGTCGATATATCAAGTGGGCGGAGCCGAAATATGGTGCATCACCGGGACTGGATACCTGTCCGGGAACCCGAAGAAGGCATCCGAAGATTGGCCTTCGGAGTGGTTTTATATGGAGGACGCTCCGCTGCCGGATCCAGTCCGGATCGGCCTTCCGAAGTTCACCAACGCTCCCTGAAGAAACGCCTAAGTTGGCGCCCACGGAGCCCTCGACGAGAAGATGATAGTAGCGTCCATTACTTGATGGGCCGGATACGGCTGCTAGCCCATTCCGGATTAACCATGGTCGGAGTCATGACCACATGCATTATGCGTGGGGTGCAGCCACTCCAATATAGGGGCCACCCCATGTGGGACTTCAACGGAGACGACGACGCCACCCGTCACGGCCGCAAGGGACCTGGCTCGGCCGACGATCTGGTGAAGATCCTGTCCGGCTTGTACAAGGGGGAGAAGGAGGACTTCCTCCGCATGAATCCTCTGAACGGATTTTCCATGAACAACCCTCGGAGCTGGGTAAGCGGTCGCATGCATATCTGAACCGCGCCTTTAAAGGCAATTGTCTTATTGTATGATTTTGACACAGGAACTGCGTCGGGATGTGGAGGGCATAAAAAGCCCAGCCCCACAACCCGAAGACCCAGAAAGGCCCCTCGATCCGGCCTCCGAAGAGGATCCGGACTTAGCGGTGGAACTGATCGACGGGGTGTACCACCAGCTCAACATAGATAATGCTTTAGTCGCCATTATGGCTGACTATCCCGATTTGTGCCCGGCTTCCCTGGTGAGTACGACCGAAGTCCTGTCACCGTTACTTCTTTAATGCTTAGTTCTGACCACCGTGCTCCAATGGTGTTCGGCAGGAAGCGCCTTTACGTTAGGAAGTCGAGCCTGTGGCGACCGGCCAAAAAGGGTCAGTCCGGCCCAGTAGGCGGAAGAGGAGTGCAACGCGAACTGAAACATCGCCGCAACGGTACGGAGCACCGCTATTTTTTAAGGGAAGGATTCCCAGGAGGTATATTAATGCTCATAACCTTTCTAGAAAGAGCGCTCGCCGGACAGTGTCCGGAGAGGTTGCCAATCAAGCCTCCGCCAGCCATGCTCCAATGCACGGCCCGGAAGGGGAGGCGAATACAAGGCATGAGTCGGATGCTCCTCCAACGGAGGATGCCGACAGGCTGTCCGCCACCCGGTCTGAGGTGGAGAGCGCCATGAATCACAGGCGTCGCCGGACAGTTCTTCGTGACGCGTGTTTCTCCCCGGAGGCGTTAAATGCCTTTGATGCGGGAAACGCGCACCTCCGTGCCGCTCAAGATGGGTTAACCAGAGCCACGGAGCAGTATGTGAAAGACATACGTGTAAGTAATTTTAATAGTTATATATGCCAGTAGCCCCCGAGACTTAAAATGGTTAAAATAACTGATTTAAGGATCAATTTTTATGCAGGATCTTACGGAGAAGAATACCCATCTGTCCCAGGAGCTCCAAGAGTGCAAGGCCCAACTTGAGGCCGCACTGGCCGCCACAGGGGGAGCCACAGAGACCCCCGCTAGTAAGACATACTTTGAAAAGATAATTAATTAACAAAGTGCGGTGTGAATCTGACAATAATATTGCAGAGGGCGCCGGACTAGATCCGGACAAGCAACAGCTACTGCGTCAGCTAAAGGCTGGCGAGAGGGTGCTTATGAAGGTGCAGCAGGAGAGAAACAAGCTCCAAGATGCCCACACCCAGCTAGGAGAAGATATGAAAGGTGTTCGGGCCCAGCTGTCTGGCTCCTTGAAGGAGAATCAGCGACTTCGTCGCGGCATTTATAGTAAGTGCTTGAGCAAATTCCTTTGAAAAGAAGAATTCGGCGAGGAAGTCGTTTGACAGAAATATGTCTTTTAGGTGTGCTCACAGGTCGCCCTGCGGAGGAAATGCCTGGGTCAACAGGTGACCAACTTTCCGAGCTGGCGCAATTGTTCGAACGTGTTGGGCAGGCGATGAGTGGCGTCGTTCAGGCTTTATGGCCATCCGTCTCCCTATCCGAGGGCCTTGGTGAGCTTGCTGAGAAGCTCCAGGGAGCACGGCGACGCCTCGGTTTGTGGAAGATATCGGCCTGCCGTCAGGGCTCCAGGGAGGCCTGGGCCATGGTGAAGACGCGCTACCCGAAGGCTGACCCAAACCACATGGCCGAAGTCGGACCTGCGGGGCTTGATGGGAAGGAGATCCCTGTGAGCTTGATGTATGGCCAAATAGAACTGGCCGCAAAATATTCCCAACAGGACTGTAAATTAGACAGCCTGTTAGATGGGATTGAGGAGGAGTACAATCAGTCAGTTTGACGATTGAATTTGAAATGACATGTAAGATGCCTTCTAGCCGGATTGTAGATCGTTTGTCTTTGCGGACCGTTTTGCTTCAACCTCGGGACCCAACAGTCCGGAGTGTGTCCGAATACCCCTACGGTTATAAAAGAACCGGGGCATGCATGGAGACAAGGCGTTGGGGTGATAATTGCTTTATCAGACAAGTGCCCAACTAGTTATGTTATATTACATGGTTAGTAAGAAACATCTTCCAGGGAGAATAGTTCCGTTAAGGGTTACTTTCCCTGGGAGGCATGCCCTAAGGTGCAATGCCGGACTGCAAAAATAGCAGAAAAAGCATCTGGGGGCTTATAAATAAGTAAGTAATAAATCATCTTTCAAGTCACCGATCGAATATTCTCTTAAGAATGCTAGCTTTCGGCTTCACCCAGTCTGAGGTACACATCCGGCTGACCCGGCAGTAACAATCGCAGAGGTGCTCCCTTTACCTCCTAGCCGAACAATCGGGAACGTAGGGGTAAGCACAGGAGCCAGGCAACCCAGCTTGGCCAAAACTTAAGTCATATCGATGCATATAATGGTGAATAAAAGGTACATGCGGAAGTATGACACATGTATTGGGCGTGAAGCCCATACTAATAAGCTTCTGGTAAAGAAGCCCCCAGGTATAATGAGTGCTAGGAGCACATCAAGTGTGTGCGAACAAAGCGCAAATCAGCCTATAAAAGGTAATGAAAAAAAAGGTGGGAAGAAGGAGGTGGACAAGAGACAGTAAAAAATATAAAAATATAAAAAGTTTGTCCTTTTTCTTGTCCGGCAGGCGTAGAACGAGTTCGCCGACATTGTAAGTTTTGGCCCGTACTTCTCTGCTTTGATATCTTCGAGCCTGTTGCTGATAGAATGCGGAACGAGTCTTTTCCACGTCCTGCTCCTCCTCTAAGGCGTCCAGACTGTCCTGCCGATCCAACTCGGCTTCCCTTTCTTCGTACATGCGCACACGAGGTGAGTCATGAATTATATCGCAAGGCAGAACTGCCTCTGCGCCGTACACCATGAAAAATGGTGTGAATCCAGTAGTTCGGTTTGGCGTGGTCTGCAGCCCCCAGAGTACAGAGTCGAGCTCCTCGACCCAGTGCGTGTTAGACTCCTTGAGGGACCGCACTAGCCTGGGTTTGATGCCACTTATGATTAGACCATTTGCTCGCTCAACTTGACCGTTAGTTTGGGGGTGATAGACTGAAGCGTAATCGAGCTTGATGCCCATGTTTTCGCACCAGAGTTTAACCTCATCGGTAGTGAAGTTCGTGCCGTTATCAGTGATGATGCTGTGGGGGACGCCAAAACGGTGTACTACCCCGGATAGGAAGTCTATCACCGGTCCGGATTCTGCCGTTTTAACCGGCTTGGCCTCAATCCATTTGGTGAATTTGTCCACCATGACCAATAAGTATTTGTGCTTGTGGGTTCCCCCTTTAAGGGGTCCAACCATGTCAAGCCCCCAGACCGCGAACGGCCAGGTAATGGGTATAGTTTTGAGGGCGGTGGGTGGCATGTGGGTCTTATTAGCAAAGAGCTGGCAACCGACGCATCGTTGGACTAAGTCTTGAGCATCCGCCCGGGCTGTTGGCCAATAAAATCCTATACGGAAGGCCTTGCCTACGAGTGCCCGGGCTGCAGCGTGGTGCCCGCCGAGTCCGGCGTGAATTTCAGCCAGGAGATTCCGCCCCTCCTCTTTGGAGATACACCTTTGAAGGACTCCGGTTGTGCTTTTCTTATAAAGTTCTCCCTCATGGACCTTGTAGGCTTTAGATCGCCGAACTATGCAGCGGGCCTCATTTTGGTCTTCGGGAAGTTCCTACCAAATTAAGTAGGCTAGGAATGGTTCTGTCCACAGGGCAATTGCTGCCATTATTTCCTGAGCTGAAGGTGTTATTTCATCGGCTGAGCCGCCGATTGTGTCAGAATGGTCTGAGTTCGGTGATGCAGCTGGCTCCGGATTGTAATTTCCGGACTCCTCTTCCCATAACACGGATGGCTTGAAGAGCCGTTCCAGGAAGATGTTTGGAGGGGTGGCGTCTCGTTTCGCGCCGATGCGTGCTAACACGTCTGCTGCCTGGTTATTATCCCGAGCTACATGGTGGAATTCAAGTCCTTCGAACCGAGCTGACATTTTTAGGACGGCGTTGCGGTAAGCTGCCATTTTTGGATCTTTGGCATCAAAGTCTCCATTTACTTGGGATATTGCGAGGTTTGAATCCCCGCGCACCTCTAGGCGTTGAATGCCCATGGAGATTGCCATCCGGAGGCCATGTAGAAGGGCCTCATATTCGGCTGCGTTATTGGAGTCCATGTACATTATTTGAAGTACGTATTGGATTGTGTCTCTAGTTGGGGACCTAAGGACGACGCCAGCCCCCAAGCCAGCCAACATTTTGGATCCGTCGAAATGCATGATCCAATTGGAGTATGCGCCGTACTCTTTAGGGAGTTCGACTTCGGTCCATTCGGTGACGAAGTCGGCAAGAACCTACGATTTTATAGCTCGCCGTGGTTTATAGGTTATGTCAAATGGTAAGAGCTCAATAGCCCATTTTGCAATCCTGCCCGTTGCGTCGCGATTGTTTATAATATCGTTGAGAGGTACTTTGGAGGCCACCGTTATGGAACACTCTTGAAAGTAGTGTCGCAGCTTCCGGGATGCCATGAACACCGCATATGCTATCTTTTGATAATGTGGGTACCGGGACTTGCATGGAGTCAGAACAGTGGATACGTAGTGACTGGTTTTTGAAGAGGGAATCTGTGCCCTTCTGTCTCTCGCTCGACGACGAGTACCGCGCTGACAACTTGATGTGTTGCTGTAATATATAATAACATAGGTTCGCCCAGGTTGGGCGCGGCCAAGACCGGATTTGTTGCCAGTATGGCCTTTATTTCTTCGAGTCCGGCTGTGGCAGCATCCGTCCATTCGAAATGTTCGGTGCGTCGGAGGAGGCGGTAGAGGGGCAGAGCCTTTTCTCCCAAATGGGAGATGAAGCGGCTTAAGGCCGCTACGCATCCGGTTAGTTTTTGTATTTGCTTGAGGTCTTTTGGAATATCCAATTGTGACAGAGCTCGGATTTTGGCCGGGTTTGCTTCAATTCCTCTACCGGATACGATGAAGCCCAAGAGCTTTCCGGCTGGTACGCCGAAGACGCATTTTTCTGGATTGAGCTTAATGTCATATGCTCGGAGGTTGTCGAATGTCACCCTCAAGTCTTCTACCAGAGTTTCGACGTGTTTGGTCTTGACGACCACATCGTCTACGTATGCCTCTACTGTTTTGCCTATCTGGGTAACTAGACATGTTTGAATCATGCGCTGATATGTTGCGCCGGTGTTTTTGAGTCCGAAGGGCATTGTGTTGAAGCAGAATGGCCCATATGGAGTAATGAATGCCGTTGCGGCCTGGTCTTTCTCCGCCATCTTGATTTGATGGTATCCGGAGTATGCGTTGAGGAAGCACAATGAATCGTGCCCTGCGGTAGCATCGATGATTTGGTCGATGCGAGGGAGGGGGAAAGGGTCCTTTGGACAGGCCTTGTTAAGGTCTTTAAAATCGACGCAGAGGCGCCAGGATTTGTCCTTTTTTGGTACCATTACTAGATTGGCTAGCCAGTCCGGATGTTTTATATCTCTGATGAATCCGGCTTCTAAGAGTTTGGCTAGCTCTGTTCCCATTGCCTGTCTTTTGGGTTCGGAAAATCGCCGAAGAGCTTGTTTGACCGGCTTGAATCCTTTTAGGATGTTTAGGTTGTGCTCTGCCAGCCTGCGTGGGATTCCTGGCATGTCTGAAGGGTGCCAGGCAAAAATGTCCCAATTTTCCCGAAGGAATTCTCGTAGTGCGGCTTCGACATTAGGACTTAATTGTGCCCCAATGGAGGCCGTCTTTGTGGGGTCCGTTGGATGGACCTGAAATTTGACTATTTTGTCTGCTGGTTTAAAAGAGGTGGACTTGGACCTCTTATCGAGTATCACATCGTCCCTATCCACCGTGGAGCGCAGCGTAGTTAGTTCCTCTGCCGCTAGGGCTTCGGACAATGCCTCTAGGGCCAGTGCGGCTGTCTTATTTTCAGCGCGGAGTGCTGTATCTGGATCACTAGCAAGAGTGATTATCCCATTGGGTTCGGGCATTTTGAGCTTCATGTACCCGTAGTGGGGTATAGCTTGGAAGATTGTGAATGCCTCTCGCCCTAACAAAGCGTGATATCCGCTGCCGAATGGGGCCACTTGGAACGTGACCTCCTCGGACCTGTAATTGTCCGGTGAGCCGAACACTACATCTAGTGTGATTTTTCCTATGCAGCGTACTTCTCGACTAGGGATTATCCCTCTGAAGGTTGTGCTGCTTCGCTCGATGCGGCTCCAGTCAGTATCCATTTTTTGAAGGGTTTCCTCGTAGATGAGGTTTAATCCGCTGCCGCCATCCATGAGTACCTTGGTAAGGCGAAAGCCGTCCACTATCGGACTGAGGACCAATGCGGCTGGTGCTCTAGATGTTCGGAATTTAGGTTCGTCGCTGGCGTTGAAGGTGATAGCCGTGTTACTCCATGGATTTGCTGTTGCTACTTGGTAGACTTCGGCGAGGCCGCGGATTGTTCGTTTTCGCATGTTATTTGATGCTAAAGTCTTGAAAACTGTTAATACCGTACCGGTACTGCTTGGCTGTTTGCCCGGGGCTAAAAAGCCTTCGCCACTTTTGGCCACCTGCCGTAGTATCCAACATGCTCGAAGGCTGTGTGTTGGAGTGGCGCCCTCCGTACTGTGGATTTTGCAGGGTCCGTTGAGCCAGCCCTCCAGTACGGTTCCATGCCCTTTAGGGGGTCTTTGCTTTTTGGTTTTTAACCCAGGTGCTTGAGTATGGCGCACCCTTTTACTTCGGACTAGGGTTGTGGTCAAGGCCGGACTGTCCCAAAACCTAGTTTCGGTGTTCCTAGCACTCTCTACCGCATAGTATTTTTGTACGATAGTCGCTAGGTCGATGAAGCGTGTAACTTCGCGACGACTTATGGCGTTCATGATTCCCTTGTCCGTGCAATTGTTGCAGAAAATTGAAATTGCGCTTTCTTCGCAGCAGTCCTTTATCCTGTTCATAACCAGGAGGAATCTGGCCCAGTAATGATGTACTGTTTCATCGGGCTCTTGCCGTATTCGAGATAGATCGCTTATGTTTGGGTGGGCGGGTGGAATCAAGTTCGGAACCCCGCCCAATCTCAGGCTCAAAGGCCAAGAAGTTTCCAGATTTGGAAGCTTGACTTGCTAGATGCTTTCCAACGAATCTAGTCCGATGCCTGACTCTAAGTTCAGTATTTGATTAGCGTCCGTCCCTTCACGGGAATCCGGCTTGGAGGGATCGGGAATCCGGACATAGTTGGTTTTCAACGTAGAAGAAGGGTTGCCGCATTGTTCCTCTACCACGACAACGTGGTGGGTGGCCTGAGGAGAGTTAATCTCTCTCAGATCAGGTTTAAGCCCAATCTGATCGTAGTCTGTGGCGACTCCCAGGGCGGCGATGCGATCCAAGAGCTCGTTTACAGAGGAGAGCTCAATCGAATCTAACTGCTCGGCAAATTCCGGGCTGACGTGAAGATCACTTTTGATGACCTGAGAGGTCATCGTCGGAGCGGTGGCCGAACAGGCGGTCATATGAAAACCACCTAGACGGACAGTTTGGCCGGCGGCCAAAGCTCTCTTGACGACGGTACCGTCTTTAAAGACGGGAGAAGGCATCCTTCCTGATCGCGACGACACAGAGGAACTCTCAATGAAAGCACCAATGTCGGTGTCAAAACCGGCGGATCTCGGGTAGGGGGTCCCGAACTGTGCGTCTAGGCGGATGGTAACAGGAGACGAGGGACACGATGTTTTTACCCAGGTTCGGGCCCTCTTGATGGAGGTAAAACCCTACGTCCTGCTTGATTAATATTGATGATGTGGGTTACACGAGTAGATCTACCACGAGATCAAGGAGGCTAAACCCTAGAAGCTAGCCTATGGTATGATTGTTGTTCGTCCTATGGACTAAAGCCATCTGGTTTATATAGACACCGGAGAGGGCTAGGGTTACACAGAGTCGGTTAGAAAGGTAGGAGATCTACATATCCGTATCGCCAAGCTTGCCTTCCACGCCAAGGAAAGTCCCATCCGGACACGGGACGAAGTCTTCAATCTTGTATCTTCATAGTCTTGGAGTCCGGCCGATGATGATAGTTCGGCTATCCGGACACCCCCTAGTCCGGGACTCCCTCACCGGGCATGCGTTCAGATCCTTGTACGCACCGCGGAAGAGGATGCAGTCATTAGGGCATGCATGTATCTTCTGCACCTCCAATCCTAGAGGGCATACGACCTTCTTTGATGCGTATGTACTGTCAGGCAATTCGTTATCCTTTGGAAGCTTCTTCTTCAATATTTTCAGTAGCTTCTCAAATCCTTTGTCTGGCACATCATTCTCTGCCTTCGACTGCAGCTATTCCAGTATGGTACCGAGCTTTGTGTTGCCATCTTCGTAATTGGGGTACAACCCTTTTTTGTGATCCTCTAACATGCGATTGAACTTCAGCTTCTCCTTTTGACTTTCGCATTGAGTCCTTGCATCGACAATGACCCGGCGGAGATCATCATCATCGGGCACATCATCTGGTTCCTCTTGATCTTCAGAAGCTTCACCCGTTGCAGCATCATCGTGCACATCGTCTGGTTCCTCTTGATGTTCAGTACCATCACCGTATTCAGGGGGCACATAGTTGTCATCGTACTCTTCTTCTTCACGGTCTTCCATCATAACCCCTATTTCTCCGTGCCTCGTCCAAACATTATAGTGTGGCATGAAACCCTTGTAAAGCAGGTGGGTGTGAAGGATTTTCCGGTCAGAGTAAGACTTCGTATTCCCACATATAGGGCATGGACAACACATAAAACCATTTTGCTTGTTTGCCTCAGCCACTTCGAGAAAATCATGCACGCCATTAATGTACTCGGAGGTGTGTCTGTTACCGTACATCCATTGCCGGTTCATCTGCGTGCATTATATATAATTAAGTGTGTCAAAAATCATTACAGAACATCATGAATAGATAATTAAGTGACCAAATTAATAGAAGTTCATCGTCACATTAAAACCAAAGTACATACATAGTTCTCATCTTCAAGCAAAAATCATTACAGAACAACATAAAGCTCCGTAGAGCATCTAAATTAATTAAACCATACATTGAAACTATGTAAAACATTTCAATGCAAAAACAAATGCGATCATAATCGCTACCAAGGTAACAACTGATCCAACGGCATAATGATACCAAGCCTTGGTATGAATGGCATATTTTCTAATCTTTCTAATCTTCAAGCGCATTGCATCCATCTTGATCTTGTGATCATCGACGACATCCGCAACATGCAACTCCAATATCATCTTCTCCTGCTCAATTTTTCTTATTTTTTCCTTCAAGAAATTGTTTTCTTCTTCAACTAAATTTAACCTCTTGACAATAGGGTCGGTTGGAATTTCTGGTTCAACAACCTCCTAGATAAATAAAATCTATGTCACGTAGGTCGGCATAATTTTCATAAACAATAAATTAACCAATAGTTATGAAAAGATAATATATACTACATCCGAATAATAGACAGGATGAGGGCCGACTGGGGCGGATACCAAAACCATCGCACTATATAAGATGCAATAATAAAAGTAGTAAAATAATACAAGTATCTATCTAAACATGCAAGTAAGAATATTTTTCCTTTCAGAAAGAAGATAAGAACAAGAGGCTCACCACGGTGGTGTCGGCGATGAGATCGGCACGGGTGATCGACGGCGGTGAAGACGGGGATGGGGCGTGATGGACCGCTAAACCTAGACAAATATTGAGAAAAATGGAGCTTGGAGGTCGAGCTTGGAGAGGAGAAAGCTTAAGTAGTGTGGCTCGGACATTCCATCGAACACCTTGTGTGCATAGGAGGTGAGCTAGAGCACCACCTAGCCCTCTCCCCCTCGGCTGCCAGAAAAAACAGAGCAGTGTGCTCTGCTCTTACGCAAGGGGGTATATATAGGCACCTCATTGGTCCCGGTTGGTGGCATGAACCGGGACTAAAGGGCAGCCTTTGGTCCCGGTTCATGCCACCAACCGGGTCCAATAGTGATGGGCCAGGAGCAAGGCCCATTGGTCCCGGTTCGTCCCATCAACCGGGACCAAAAGGTCCACACGAACCGGGACCAATGGCCCACGTGGCCCAGCCGGCCCCCGGGGCTCACGAACTGGGTCCAATGTTATCATTGGTCCCGGTTCTTGACTGAACCGGGACTAATGGGCTGACCTGGCCTGGACCATTGCCCCCTTTTCTACTAGTGAAGGTGATCTGGCCATTCATCTTGCATCCGAGGGCTCATATCAAATCAAGTCACCCAAAAGTTTTCAGCGACTTACACCTAGCTACTTCTGCTTGGTTTCGTTTCTAACATAACATGAAGATGCAGCGAGGTATATGGGTACTAGCGAACGAGATTTATGTCAAAATTGTTTTCAAATGGCAAAAGTTCGTCTTTCCAAAAAGAAAATGTAACAGACTTGTGACAATTACGTTTTGATGCTTCAGTCAAGACGTGGTTAGCTTTGCTCACAACTCTTTTATTCTTCATCATCATCACAAAAGAGACAACACTTATTTTGGTACCAGTGACCATGTCACACAACAGTGTACCAGTGTCCAACTCACTTCATAGTGTCCAACGACTCGCCTACTCCCTCCATTCCCCTATATAGTGCGCCTTGGTTGTAACGCTTATATGAAGACATTTGTTGGCACTTTTATTTGGACTAGGATTGCCCCTTGCTTGCGTCTGACTGTCATGCATGTGGGTGCATGCAGCTTCACTGCAGTGGTCCAGGGGACGCATATCTTCGTGGAAAGGGGCTTATTCGCACTACATACTGGAATTCAACCCAAAACTTTGTACACACTATAATAAGGAACGGAAGGAGTATCAGTATACAAATGTCCAACTCATCCACGAGTGTCCAACTCACGCAACAGTATATGTACCATTGTACCAGTGTACTACTGACGTCGCTACAGAAGGAAGTCATGCGAAGATTAGCACACTTCCGTTGCTCTTTGTCGTCTTCTGTTTCCACCAATATCCGCCACCGCTTGGAAAGCTTATAACAATCATAACATTATTTCACTGTAATGAATGATCTTTGTCTTCTTTGGTTTTCTTGTTCTTTTTCGCATGGCTCAGCTATTAAAAAATATTATAACATTCCTTGCAAGAAATATTTTTGAACACATAGAGTAGCATTTTTTGATGGTTTTTTCACACAAATACATAATAGTAAAGCATGTAAAAATTAATACATTGGTTCAGTTTACAAGAATATATATATAAATACATACATCAAGCCAGAGTGGCATGCATATATTTAACTAAAATAAAATGGGTATTTGTGGAACAATCTCAAAGAAGGATTGCAATGATGACACTATGTAGGACCAAAGAAGTACGTGATGTCAATGTTGTGGCAGATCCGCTCATCATGATAAAAATGTTGTAGCAGATCGCCGGCACATGATTGATATATGGGGGTACATGCTCGACAAAAACCATTGCTCGAGCGAGCAGCCCACTGATGCAACGTAAAGTCACACGAAAATCAATTCATAACAGTAGATGCCCATCCTTTCGAGTTGGTTAGAACGATCCCCCATCATTACATATTGCATTCCTATTCCAGGAATAGGTGGAAAAAGAGGACGTTAATTCACAGTATTTCCCGTAGCAAAACCAGCCTGATCAGTACTATGGTATTAATAGAACAACAGTGATGTTTACTGCTCCCAGAAAGTTGATTATATTCGCTGTCCAAGTTTTTCCTTTCTATGGGATAGGAAAGAGATAGCTCCCTTGTTTCAGGATTGGCGGAAATGCGTCAAACCATAAATAATTCGAGGGCTTGCTTGTGCCCTCACGTTTAAAGACCAGCAATGCACCCTAGGAACGCCAAGTGTCTCTCGTGTGCCAAAATTTCGTTACTGTAGAAAAGCTAAATTCGGCTACAACATGAAATCTAGAACATCTTTCGAGATGACTTTTTGCGTAGTGAGCAGCTTGAAGCACCCTTTTACCTAACAGCAAGGTTTGAGAGTTTTAATCTGTAGATCATTACTTTGATGAAAGTTTTGGCATATTCTTAATTTGAATTCTTCTAGCCAGGGAAATTATCAATTTCTTTCTCAAATCTGAATTCAAACCTAAAATCGGCAATAACATGAAATCTAGAACATCTTTCGAGATGACTTTTTTGGGTAGTGAGCAGCTTGAAGCACCCTTTCACCTAACAGTAGGGTTTCAGAGTTTTATCAAGTCAAATTAATTTGAATTAAATGTTATTTAAACCTAATTTATTCATAACTTCAATTCCATAGCAAGTTTTTGACTGTTTCTTTTTGCATATTGAATCTATGGTGAAACTCAAAAGAAAGTGCAATTTCAAGCCAAGTATTATTGGTTTTCAATCCCTTTTCATTTTTTTGTTATTTAATAGGGGCCTATTTTGGCCATAATTCCAAAATCAAGTACTCCCTCCATTCCTAAATATATGTCTTTTTAGATATTCTAATATAGACTACGTACGGAGCAAAATGAAGGAATTTACACTCTAAACTATGTCTATATACATCCATATGTAGTA
The DNA here is from genome assembly GCF_002162155.2 of Triticum dicoccoides. Classification (NCBI taxonomy): domain Eukaryota; kingdom Viridiplantae; phylum Streptophyta; class Magnoliopsida; order Poales; family Poaceae; genus Triticum; species Triticum dicoccoides. Next base: position 835,215,572 of record NC_041385.1, read on the forward strand.
TGTATTGAAATCTCTAAAAAGACTTATATTTAGAAATGCAGAATAAACATCTTTCCTTTCTTATACGTCAGATTATCAAAATTGTCTGGAGTGCAATTAGTTTCAAGAGTTAGAGTGCCACAACAACAGACAAGGCAAGCTGCACATATTGATCATATTTGTCATGTAGCATAGAAGTTCACCAAGAGTAGTATGCATGTTTGGTGACTATTTAACCTAAATATGTACGATATTACAAAAGGTTCATTTTAGTTTTGTGGTCCGCTAAAAATATTTTGGGGAGGGTTGTTTGATATTTGTGAATGGAATGCGAGATCAACTTAATTTCTACGTAATAATGAATCATCTAGGTGGATTTTGTTTGGCTAGCTGTCGAGAGGGCATCCTGGGCTACTAGGGGATTGCCAGGACACAAGAGAACCCATTTGACTACTCACCCCTCGTTACATACCGGTTCATAGCCACCTGTCAGTGATGATCAACAAAAAAGTCATCACTGACTGGCCATACAAATGATTGGTCGGTAATAACTATGCCACACAGTCATATACATGCACGAGAGGCAGCCGGGCCCAAATGCCATGCGGCTGACTACGGTGCAATCCCCGTTGGCATGTCAAGTGAGCCGACGGGGCATATGCAGTCAACCGTGAACTTCTTGTTCACGGCTGGTAGATTCCGCTACAGCAAAGGTGACCGTGTTGGGCCCCGTGTTGGACTTCGAGAGTACCTGCGAGCACAACATCGTGGGCGGTACCGGCGTGTTTCGTATGGCGCGTGGATACAACTTCATGAGGCTTGTACGGGAGATGAGCGTCCCCGATAAGTATAGTGTCTATAGGCTCGATCTTTTCATTTTTTTGAAATGTGTAAATAACTTTTTGGGGTTGATCTCACGATCTTACCTAAATATGAGATCTCATACAAGTCTCTCCGAGACTAGGTAGAAGCTCAACAGTAGCGTTGGGCTCGGAGCCGGCGCGACTGTTACCTAGCAGTAGCGCAGTACGAGAACCCACGCTATAGGTTTAGATTAGTAGTACTGCGGGCTTGGCAACCCAACACTACTACTAAGTGGTCCCCAATGGCACCCCCGGGGAGGCAACAGTAGCAGCGTTGGGTATACATCTCAAGCTGCTACTAATATCATAGAAGTAGCATAGGGCATGGACCCCATGCTGCTGCTATTCATACAGGGGGCAGCTTGTGGCCCCCGACTAGCAGTAGTGTATAGTTTGGACCCTGCTCTACAGGTAAGGAGCTAGCAGTAGGGCATGTCCTTGCCCCACGCTACTGCTATGCTACCCTTATCCTCTACCTCGCCTGCGTTGCTCACTCTCAGTCCCACTCTGTCTCCCTCCTCATCGCACGCCCTCATTCTCCCGCACCGTCGCCGCCATCGTCGCACCGTCCTGCTCGGTAAGCCTCCTCCTTCCTCCTCCTCCCTCCTCGCCCTTCGTCCTCTTCCTCCTCACTCCTCGCCACTCCAGCCGCCGCCCCTCCTCCATCCTCCCTTGCTAGGTTTTGGGGATTTTCTTCAAGTTTTAGATTTTTCTTCAAGTTCTAGGTCTAGATGGAGATGATGTTTTGAAAATTCATAGATTTTTTCATAGATGTAGTATTAGTAGATAAGTAGCTGTGAAAATGTGAAGTTAGTATTTTTTTGAAATGAAAATGTGAAGTTAGTATTCTTTAATACGAAAATGTGAATCTAGTATTTTTTAGATGAAAATGTGAAGCGAGTATATTTTTGAAATGAAAATGTGAAGCTAGTATTTTTTTGAAATGAAATGTGAAGCTAGTATTTTTTTGAAATGAAAATGTTAACCTAGTAATTTTTCTATGAAAATGTGAAGCTAGTATTTTTTTTCTAAACAATAATATATTTCAATAGCATTTCCGGTTTGAACTTTTTTATATAGAAAGAACTTGACTCTGTTCATGCTTAAAATGATCCTGAAACTATTTACTCATACACTAGTAACTTGCTCAATAGTGTTTACATGCTCATGTGTGACTGCTCACACTAGTAGAAAACAGGGCTTTCGTTCAGGCCTGATAGGCCCATTAGTCCCGGTTCAGTTACGAACTGGGACCCATGGGGGAATTGGTCCCAGTTCGTGAGGCCAGGGGGCTTGCCGGGCCTCGTGGGGGCATTGGTCTTGGTTCGTCTGGCCCCTTTGGTCCCGGTTGGTGGGACGAACCGGGACCAATGGGCCTCGTTCCTGGCCCACCACCATTGGTCCCGGTTGGTGGCTTGAATTGGGACCAAAGGGTGTCCTTTAGTCCCAGTTCAAACTACAAACTAGGACCAATGATGTGCCTATATATACCCTCTCGACGGCGAGCAGAGCACTCCACACTACTCTGTTTTTTCTGGCCGGTGAGGGGAGAATTTTGTGGTGCTCTAGCTCACCTCCTAGTTGTTAGATGGAATGCCCGAGCAACACTACTTAAGCTTTCTCCTCTCCAAGCTCCATTTTCCTCAATATTTGTCTAGGTCTAGCGGTCCGTCATGTCCCGTCCCTGTCTTCATCGCCATCGATCGCCCGCGCCGATCTCGTCGCCAGCACCACCGTGGTGAGCCTCTTGTTATTATCTTCTTTCTGAAAGGAAAAAAAATTCTTACTTGTATGTTTAGATAGATACTTGTATAATTTTCTTACTTCTATTATTGCTTCTTATTATATAGTGTGATGGTTTGGGTATCCACCCCCGCCGGCCCTCGTCATGTCTATGATTATGATCGCATTTGTTTTCCCATTGAAATGTTTTACATAGTTTCAATGTATGGTTTAATTAATTAGATGCTCTGGAGAGCTATATGTTGTTCAATGAGAACTATGTATGTACTTTGGTTTTAATGTGATGATGAACTTCTATTAATTTGGTCACTTAATTATTTATTCATGATGTTTTGTAATGGTTTTTGACACACTTAATTATATATAATGCACGCAGATGAACCGGCAATGGATGTACGGTGACATACACACCTCTGAGTACATTAAGGGCGTGCATAATTTTCTCGAAGTGGCTGAGGCAAACAAGAAGAATGGTTTTATGTGTTGTCCATGCCCTATATGTGGGAATACGAAGTCTTACTCTGACTCAAAAACAACTCACACCCACCTGCTTTATAAAGGTTTCATGCCACACTATAATGTTTGCACCAAGCACGGAGAAATAGGGGTTATGATGGAAGACAACGAAGAAGAGGAGGACGATGACAACTATGTGCCCCCTGAATACGGTGATGCTGCAACGGGGGAAGCTGTTGAAGATCAAGAGGAACCATATGATGTGCCCGATGATGATCTCTGTCGGGTCATTGTTGATTCAAGGAGACAGTGCGAAAGCAAAAAGGAGAAGTTGAAGTTCGATTGCATGCTAGAGGATCACAAAAAAGGTTTGTACCCCAACTGCGAAGATGGTAACACAAAGCTCGGTACCGTACTAGAATTGCTGTAGTGGAAGGCAGAGAATGGTGTGCCTGACAAAGGATTTGAGAAGCTACTAAAAATATTGAAGAAGAAGCTTCCAAAGGATAACAAATTGCCCGGCAATACGTATGCAACAAAGAAGGTTGTATGCCCTCTAGGATTGGAGGTGCAGAAGATACATGCATGCCCTAATGACTGCATCCTCTTCCGCGGTGCGTACAAGGATCTGAACGCATGCCCGGTGAGGGAGTCCCGGACTCCGGGGTGTCCGGATAGACGAACTATCATCATCGGCCGGACTCCAAGACTATGAAGATACAAGATTGAAGACTTCGTCCCGTGTCCGGATGGGACTTTCCTTGGTGTGGAAGGCAAGCTTGGCGATACGGATATGTAGATCTCCTACCTTTGTAACCGACTCTGTGTAACCCTAGCCCTCTCCGGTGTCTATATAAACCGGATGGCTTTAGTCCATAGGACGAACAACAATCATACCATAGGCTAGCTTCTAGGGTTTAGCCTCCTTGATCTCGTGGTAGAGGGTTCCTGCCAAGGTGATGTGGTATGCTCCTACAATACCATGGTTGAAACGCCTGTTCATAAACAAAGAGCATGCCAAGTTGATGCGATGGCACAAAGAGGACCGTAAGAAAGACGGGAAGTTGACAGCACCCGCTGATGGGTCGCAGTGGAGAAAAATCGAGAGAAAGTACTGGGAGGAGTTTGCAGGTGACACAAGGAACTTATGGTTTGGTTTAAGCGCGGACGGCATTAATACTTTTGGGGAGCAGAGCAGCAATCACAACATCTGGTCGTGACTCTATGTATCTATAACCTTCCTCCTTGGTTATGCATGAAGCGGAAGTTCATTATGATGCCAGTTCTCATCCAAGGCCCTAAGCAACCCGGCAACGAAATTGATGTGTACCTAAGTCTATTAGTTGAGGAACTTTTACAGCCGTGGATTGGAAATGGTGTACATGTGTGGGATGAGCACAAACATGAGGAATTGACCTGCATGCGTTGCTGTTTGTCACCATCAATGATTGGCCTGCTCTCAGTAACCTCTGAGGACAAACAAACAAGGGATACCACGCATGCACGCACTATTTAGATGGCACCGAAAGTATATACCTAGACAAATGCATGAAAATGTATACCTGGGGCATCGTCGATTCCTTTCGACCAACCATCAATGTCGAAAGAAAGGCAAGCATTTCAAAGGTGAGGCAGATCACCGAAAGAAGCCCGCCATGCGTACCGGTGATCACGTACTTGCTATGGTCAATGATTTAAATGTAATCTTCAGAAAGGGTCCCGGCGGACTATCTGTTCTGAATGACGCTGAGGGACACGCACCCATGTGGAAGAAGAAGTCTATATTTTGGGACCTACCCTACTGGAAAGACGTAGAGGTCCGCTCTTCAATCAACGTGATGCACGTGACGAAGAACCTTTGCGTGAACCTACTAGGCTTCTTTGGGCGTGTATGGGAAGACAAAAGATACACCGGAGGCATGGGAGGACCTGCAACGTTTGCACGAAAAAGATGGCATGCGTCCAAAGCAATATGAAAGTCCTGCCAGCTACGCTCTTACCAAAGAAGAGAAGGAAATCTTTTTTGAATGCCTGCTCAGTATGAAGGTCCCATCTGGCTACTCGTCGAATATAAAGGGAATAATAAATATGGCAGAGAAAAAGTTCCAGAACCTAAAGTCTCATGACTGCCACGTGATTATGACGCAAATGCTTCTGGTTGCATTGATGGGGCTTCTACCGGAAAATGTTCGATTAGCCATTGTGAAGCTATGTTCCCACCATCCTTCTTCAATATCATGACGCACGTCCTAGTTCACCTAGTCGACGAGATTGTCGTTCTGGGCCCTATATTTCTACACAATATGTTCCCCTTTGAGAGGTTCATGGGAGCCCTAAAGAAATATGTCCATAACCGCGCTAGGCCAGAAGGAAGCATCTCCATGGGCCATCAAACAGAGGATGTCATTGGATTTTGTGTTGACTTCATTCTTGACCTTAAGAAGATAGGTCTCCCTCAATTGCAGTATGAGGGGAGACTGGGTGGAAAAGGCACGCTAGGAGGGGACTCAATAATATATAGGGATGGGCATTCTAGGTCTCAAGCACACTACACGGTTCTACATAATTCTACCTTGGTGACCCCGTATGTCGATGAACCACATTGTATTCCAGTTACTAGTCTGACAAATAAAGCTCGATAGAAAATGCGATACATACAGATATTTGGGGAGAGGTGGATAATGTGGTAAAAGCTGTATATGACCACATCTTAGGTGTGTGCGCTGCAGGGGTGGGTTATAATAACTATGAAATTTTATAGACATTGACTATGAATACATTGTGAACCATCAAATTTGGCTTTTTTGGTGTATGTTGTATTGGGAATCTGAGCATGTGGTTGCATTCGTTTGACCACGTAGATCAAAATTATTTATTCATTTGATAGACATTAGCTTCATGTGAATTTTGGAGATTTTTTTATTTAAAGTTGTTGGATAATTTCATAACTAGTTTAGAAAATAAGCCTGCATGTTTTGGATAAGACTAAAGGAAGCAATGAAAATAAGAGGGCAGCCTCGTTCGACCCTCTATCTTGTGCACGCATAGAACACTTGCGCATAGCCAACACGTCAACACCAGCGCGCCTCTCCCTAGGTTTTTCGTCTTCTTCTGCCACCAACATTTTACTCGCCGCCACTATCTAGGCCAGACAACACCGAAGTCAGCAGACTATAGCAGCTGTCCAAGGGAAGCCAGTCGTGGATACATAGGTACAAAATTTTACTCATTAGTGGCTCTATTCACGGGTATCCATAGCCATGGTACGCGCCCTATAGAAGGGTGTTGTATGAGCTGCTCCAATTTGCAATAGGTCTCCCAATTAATGCATTGTACTTGACGAATTGATAGAGATGCTCAACATATCTAATGATGTGATGTACTTGCTTGTATCTAATGATGTGATGTACTTGTATTATTCAACCATACAATTGCCAACCACATCAGTTGACGATATTATTATATTTCACCATTATTATGTTCATTTATTTATTTTTTGCAAAAAAATGGTTTAGGTATGTTACAAAGGGCATGCATATTACACGAACTTATTCCCGGATCCCCGTTTGGCATGTCGCTACCTACATGTCGTATGCTATCAACGCACGTATACGGGCGTTCACCCTGCAAGCAACTTTTGTGCGCGGAGTGTGAGCTAAAGCACACTTTACTTTATCCCTTGACTTTTTTCACCAGTCAACAGAAATATGAACGCAAATGTTTTCTAAACAAAATACACAAGGGAATAGTATGCCTCCTACTATATCTCATAATTTTCTCTAGTAAAAATAACGAAAACCACTGGAAAATCTAGACACTATTCATCTACAATTCATCAGCTACCCTATATCCTAAGACGCAAGAACACAAAAAATAAGAAGAAATAGAGCCAATGTTGTAATCCCCTCTCTCCATCACTTCCCCATCTTAAAAAAATCAGGATTAAAAACGTTTATCTTTGTCAACCCCCTTTTAAAATATCAATTAATTTAATTTCCCATGATAAAAACTAGACTTGCCACATAATACTAATGTTAATTGCCACTATCACATAATTAGGGAACCTAATTTTGAATATATGCATCTTATTGTGAGGAAAAACCAAAGGGGTCATTGATTGGTTGCCACTCTAATAAGAAATATGGTTTTAAAAACACAGCCAAAAAGGGACCACACACAAAATGGTTAGGTGCCGTCTATGTAAAATTTCACATGATCGCCCAAGATCAAAAGAGCACCAACCAAAACAGTGGTGTCTGCTTTGATGCAGCAACCAAGAGGGGAAAGAACACATATTATGGTTACAGAGTGTACATATGGCAGTACAAGAAATATGTCAACTTGTGAGCTTCTCTTAGTGACCCCAGCTGAATTGGTCGTAAATCCACGACCATTTCGCTTGGAAGGGCTCAAACCCTAAAATTGCCTTACACCAAATGGTCATAAAGCAACGGTAGTCGACAACCTTATTTCTATCTGATTACGACCAATATGAATGGTCATGAGGTTCTGAACGTGGATGCGTTGGTATTTAAGGTGTCGCTCCAGGTGGGCTTGGGCCTCGGTGGAACAAAGTCATCTCCTTTTTTCTTTTAAAATTTTTGTGTGCCATGTAGGCCTCGGCCCATCCAGAAAGAAATGTGGGATGCCCTCATATTTCTCAAAAAAAAAAAAAAATTCGGCCCAACGAAAAAATAGGAAAATAACAAGTTTTCATTATTGTCTAAAAAACAGGGTTTTCATCGTATAACAATAAAATGGTTTTTCCTTATAGAAAAATCTCCAAACCAATTAAACAATATAAAATCATAAGAATAGGAAAATAATGAATTCCTTCGTGAATCTTGCTATATGGTTTAGCAATTAGAAAGCTAAGTGTGTAATTCAAAAAAATGTTATAATACGTATTTAAAAAAATTTAATCATGTGTTTAAAAAACTAAAAGTGTGTATTTGAAAGTTTGATGCAAATAAAAAAATGATAATCATAAATAATATTAGATAGGTATAAAAAAAAGTTTCATATGTATGAAAAAATAGTCATCAATACTTATATATGGAAATTTTACAATATATATAGATATATATGAAAAAGTAGATAACAAAACAAGATTTTTAAAAAATGTTAATCATGTATTTAATTTTTCTTAACATATATAAAGAAGGTTTTATAAGTATACAAACAATGTACAATGTGTAAAAACAAATATAGACATCAAAATGTATGTATGAAAATAAGTTTTTTTGTTGGGAATATATGAAAAGAAGTTAATCATGTATTTGAAAAATGTTAAACATATATAAACAATATGTAAAATTTGTGTTAAAAATGTAGACATGTGTTCAAACTATTAGACATCACAATATTTATTAAAATGTTAACAATGTTTCTAGTGTACACAAAATTGTTCATAAAATGTAGTCTAATATTGTTGAAAAATGTAGAAGTTTTTTTTATAACAAATATTGGTAGATCCTTCACAAAAAAACTCATTTTGGGAACTCAAAAATTGGAAAATGAATCTGCGGAAATTTGTTTTTTTATGAAAGATATATCAAAAACTTTTCACACCCAACCATTTGGTCAATTGTACATTAAATATGGTCTAATATTTTAGAAAATTGAGGTGGTCAAATTTTGCAACAAATATTTGTTAGGTCCTTCACAAAAGAACTAACATTGGTCACTCAAAAAATGGAAACTAGATTTTTCGTGCAAAGAAAATGAAAACTCCGTTTGGCAACATTATTTGCAATTCCAATATTCACACTTGTGCAAAATATGATATCATTTGAACAAACTATGCCCATTTTGAATTTTTCATGCCCATTTCAAAATGCGGTCAAAACAGCGGGCATGACCGTTCCTAGCTAGTGATTGACCAAACTATGCCCATTTTAAATATATACTTATGTAATTAAAAATAATTTTTATAAAAAATAAAGAGCAAACTATAAGGCAGCTGCAGTTCAAATTTGACCCGCTTCCTGCTGAATCGGCGGTTGTTAGTTTTTTTCAGGAGAGGAGGATCAAAACTTTTGACATCCAACCATTTTGTCAATTGTGAATTAAATATTGCCAATTATTTTAAAAAATTGATTTGGTTCAATTTTGCAATAAATATTTGGTAGGTCCTTCACCAAAAAAACTCATTTTGGGAACTCAAAAAATGAAAAATGAATTTTCCCGAAGAAAATGAAAACTTCCTTAAGCAACATTGTTTGCCATTCCAAAATGCATCCTTGTCCACAAAATTAGATCACTTGACCAAGCTATGCCATGAATGTGGCCATAAGGCTGATCATTTGGCTTGAAAGCCATGATCTTCACACAAGTTAGCTCATTTCTGAAAACACTTTTTTATAAGAATTGCCGTATTACAAGTTTATTATTTTTCCTGGTAACTTGGTTACATATAATGACACAATGATGAGATTTTCCAATTTTTTCATTTTTTTAAAATTTTCATGCTCATTTCAAACTACGGTCAAAACGGCAGACATGACCGTTCCTTGCTAGTGGTTGAATCTTGGAAAGTTTTTGGTGTTTCTATGATTAAATAGATACTTATGTACCTAGAAATTAGTTTTGGAAAAAATAAATAGCAAACTATAAGACAACTGCAGTACAAATTTGACCCGCTTATCGACGGAAATTTATCGTTTCATGAGAGGTGGATCAAATCTTTTGACACCCAACCATTTGATCAATTGTGCATAAAATATGGTCTGGTGTATTATAAAATTGATTTGGTCCAATTTTGCAACAATTATTTGATAGGCCCTTCACAAAAAAACTCATTTTGATCACTCGAAAAATGGAAAATGAAATTCCCGTGCAAAGAAGAAGAAAACTTCCTTAGTAAACATTGTTTGTCATTTCAATATGCACCCTTGTGCACAATGTTAGATCATTTAAACAAATTATGTCATGATTATGGCCATAAGATTGATCATTTGGCTTGAAAGCCATGAATCTTCACACATGATAGCTTATTTCTAACAACAATTTTTTAAGTAATTGCCGTATTACTAGTTTATTATTTTTCCTGGTAGCTAGGTCACATATAAAGACACAATGTGAAGGTTTGCCAATTGTTTGATTGTTTTAGAAGTTTTCATGCCCATTTCAAAATGCGGTCAAAACGCGGCATGACCGTTCCTAGCTAGTGGTTGAATCTTGGAATTTTTTTGGTGTTTCTATGATTAAATAGATACTTATGTACCTAGAAATGATTTTTGGAAAAATAAATAGCAAACTATAAGGTAGCTGCAGTTCAAATTTGACCCGCTTCCACTTGAATTGGCGAAAAATTTGTCTTTTTCACGAGAGGTGGATCAAAGTTTTTGACACCAAACCATTTGATCAATTGTATATTAAATATGGCCTAATATTTTAGAAAAAAAAATTGCTCCAATATTGTAACAAATAATGGTAGGTTCTTCACAAAAAAACTCATTTTGGACACTCGAAAAATGGAAAATGATTTTTTTTGTGCAAAAAAAAATGAAACCTCAATTTGACAACATTGTTTGCCATTCCAAGGTGCATACTTATGGGAAATACGAGATCATTTTGACAAACTATGCCATTGTTATGTTTTTTGAAAAATATTCAGATATTTGAGTTCAATTTTTTGAGATTCAAGCGTGAGACAGCCGGCCAATGAGATGCGAGGAACCGCCTTCACGCGGATCACCAAATTGGAGCAATATGAGCCATACATCGCGCATCCATCCAATGGCGGAGCATCTCCCAAGAAACAGAAACCCTAAGCTACCAATCCACCCTCCCCTCGATCCCCCAGATCCCATCGAGGCAACCCCGCCTCCACCCACACCCACCCACCACTGGCACCGCAACCTCGTCTGCTCCCCCCCCCTCGATCCACCCTCGCACCAGCACCGCAGCCTCGTCTGCAAGGCCTCCTACCATCCACACTTGCTCTATAGTGCCTCCGATGACCACGCCCAGAGCGTGACAACGCCGCTGTTCCGAGCACTTACAACGTCGGCCCGACCCATAAAACCCTCGCGGCGGCCACACATCCCTCCATCATTTGCCGTTGACTTGTTCGTCTAAGATCCGCCGCTTTCATGCGTCGAGGACATGAGGTAAATCGCCTCCCCCACTTTGTCCGAGCTCGCATCCACCATGTGCTAGATCCCCCATTCTTGCTCGGTTTTGATTAGGAGCCACGGGGGAGCATTGAAACAGAGTGGCTGCCAATTTCTGCAGGACCTTGGAACCACGGTAACCATGACCAGCGAACAAATGGGGCCACCGGGTTCAGCATCACCGATTGACCATCAGCCCTTGGCGCTTTCTCAGGTCACCTCAATCTTCACCGGTCTCATGGCTAGCAGCTACTGTACTAGATAGATAGCTTAATGTTTTCGTCTGGAAAAAGAATACAACAATCGGTAGTATAGTTTGGATAGACAAATACTATGCCCTTGTAGACTCTAGGTCGACTACAGTTCAGATGATATCTTTTCCTCGACAAAAGAATCATGGTGCATAGATAGATTCACCTTTACCTTGATATATGTTTGCTCTGTTCTGCCACTCACTGCTTGTCTGGTATGCCATCATTGTTTGTTCTAGTCCTGCACTAATATTACTATCTTGGGGTTCTAAACATTACAGGATGCTCCGACGATCATTAGAACTCCCTTCAGAGCCATACTTCATTTTTGCTTGGTATGCTGCTGGTCTGAATCTACTTACATGCTTGACTAGATTTAACTTGGTGCTGAAACAAGAACTCGGTTGGGGCCTCCTGGGCGATGCAACCAGCCTGAAGCTATTGTAGATATCTGAATATTTGGCTACTGCAAATGGAGTAGTCTAACCATGAAATGGATGCTGCTGTAGTACTCCAACCATCCTGAAGCTATATGAAGTCTAACCAACAACTGTAGTGCTCCAGCCTGAAGCTATCCCGTAGGCCTGAAGCTTTAAAATTTTGTTTCCTTGGCAAAAAATTCAGTTTACAATTTTTTTGCAAATTCTGTATTTTGCAGTACTATTTTGGTTGCAGTAGTTTTTCAGTAGCTTGTTAACTTGCTGATGCTTTAATTATGTGCAGCTGCTCCACTGAAAATTCTTAGTGTATCTTATGCTTAGTGTTACTTCTTTGCAGCTACTCCACTAAACTACATTTGTGAAGTACTGCTTGAACTACTGCAGTATTGCTTCCAATATAGCAGTATTGGAGTATTGCTTCCAATTACTAGAGTAGCAAGTGCATCAGTAGTGTACTGCTCTTGTTTAGTAGTGTAGGAATTTATTGTTCTCTTCTCTATTCTCTTGTCTTCTCCTCTAGTTCATTGTTCAGTAGTGTACATGATCATGATCAACACTGAAACATTTCTTAACTGATTTACTCCCTATTGTCAGCATTAATGATTTTTCAAATTAATGAGAAATTAAGATGCATCATTAAATTAACTGAAACATGTTTTGTTAATTAAGATGCATCATTAAGTAGCAGGAGTACCCATTTGTACTGTACCTAAAAGAACTTCACATTTACATACACAACATGCAAATCACTTCTATTGACTACCCAAATCAATGGGAGACATGCACATATTTCTCTCTGGATTGTGCAAGTTAGACGAACTACTGTAATTTAAACAAGTTGGGATCCATCACTACAATAGGAGTATGTTTGTATTTCACCTAGCTTGTAATCAATAGCCCAGTACTTAAGTAAATGTTTGATTACATCATGAGCTTTCCTACAAATTAGTTAGGTAGTGGTTTTAGCTGCTGCATTGTTGCTTATATTTGATATACTACACAATGTGACTGGAGTTTATTGTGATTCGCAGAAGATAGAATTTGGACGCCCTTCCTTGGTCGACGACACCCTTCTATTATGGGCTCTCAGTAGGATGGCGATCCACAAGATCAACACCCCTGTGTCCTGTGACCCTTAAGCTCTACGGCTAGATCCCTTATGACCAAGCCCTTCTGCTCGAGAGTCAAGTCCCAATCCGACTTCTCTGGTTCCAGGCTGCTCCTTTATTCCAGCTTCAATAGCTCACTTCTCACCACGGTTTAACACCTCTAGGAGTAAGCTATAGACTTTTCTCTTCTTTTCATTTATACTGGTTGATGTATATTCTAGTACATGAAATTGGGGGGGGGGGAGCTCAGATCATAGAATAGTGCATCAGTACCTAGTATATAGTCTCCGCTTTTGTTTGTACATAGCTCATTACTCAGTTCTCCTCGGCTAGAATAAGCACAAGATTCATCAGCAGCATTGAACAAAATTCATTCTTAAACTAGCATAGTAGTCAGTACATAGTATCTGCATTTTTGTCTGTACTATTAAATTCTGTTTACAAATTTAGTTTATACATGCTGAACTTGCACAGTACAGTCTCTGCCTTTTGTTGATACCATTAGATTTTGTTTATAAATCCAGTTTGTACTGATAAACTTGCATAGGCTCTGCCTTTTGCTTATACTGTTAATTTTTACAAATCCAGTTTATAGTGCTTACCTCTTTGTCACATTGGGTTTGGCAGCAGTTGCTAATCTCTAGCATTTACCTCTTCTTGCGTACCAGGAAATGAAAGATCGCTCGACAAATGGCCGCTTCCAGTCAGTTGGATCTGATCTTATATCCGCACACGAGAGCTACCGTAGTAGCAGCAGATTAGCAAGGACCCAAACTAGACTCCCAAGTTCTTCGGTGAGCTGGCTGCATCTCCTAGCCCTAGCTCCCTCTTTTCTTCTCTATAGCATGCTTTGTTGGACTCATGCTCTGCTCCTACACCAGCAGCTTGATTGGTTCTATATACACTAGCAGCAGTACCTCGTGTACATGTAATTGGACTCCCAGGGTGGTGTTCTTGTAAATTCTTCCATGTCTTGCTCTTTTGCTGGTGCTACTACACATGTTAGATTGTTAGCTGTACTTGTTTCCATCTCAAATTACTTATCTTTTTGAACATATGCCTGATGCTTCGTACATGTAGGATGTGCTCCGTGTGGCCTCAAAGATTGTTTATTTTATTTTCGTTCATACATGAGCATAGTTTTTATTGCCGTCAAGGGGTGAATTAATTTGATCATTAATATGTGGCTGGATGTGATGTTTTGCAGGTTGAAGACGCTAAGGTGTTGGAGACGTGCCTGTACTTGTTGAGTGTTTTATCTGTAGAGTGCCATATTGTGATTGGTGTAATATTGTATGGTTATATTGTGATTGGTGGAATGTAATAAATTTGATTGGTACATTGGTGATTTGACTCTTATTTGAATATATTTTAAATGTGTTCTCTGATTGGTATATCATTGAGTTACAAGTTGTGAAAAATTAAAAACTGATGTTTGGGACCTAGTGCCCAGAAGAATCTGACAATGTGCACCCAGTTAACTACAATAATCTGAAAATTAAATGTAACAAAAAAACAAATAAAGTCCAAAAAACAAAATTACATAGAATGTGAAAAGGCTACTTCTCAGAAAGGGAAAAAGGCCGAATCAATGGCCCAAGCCCATGTAGCTAGCAAAAATTAACAGGAAAAATAAATATTAAAAGACTGAATTAATGGGCTCGGCCCATGTAAAACACCGAATTGGACTAGGCTGATTCTTATCCACGTCAGCTTGCCACGCTGGATCCTACGTGGCTTTGCCAATGATAAAAAATTTGGTCGTAGAACCAACGTCCTTTTACATATCACAAAGAAGGTCTTTGATTTTAGTTTACGGCTGCCAGCTTTTGACCATTTGTTTTTGGTCGCAAAAACAGTGACCATTCAGTGACCAATAGTGATGGTCGCAAGTTGACATATTTCTTGTAGTGTGGGAACTTGACTATGGATATGATATTAAGGTCCATTTGTTTACGTGCAAATTGGTCAATCTATCAGGAGGCAGGGTATAGGTAGACCCACATTACGAAATGAAAACAGTGGATATGAACAATCTGGGGTACATAGATGAATAATTCGTTCTAGCGAATGATATGGCGCAGGTTTTGTATGTGAAGGACATGTCTACCAAACCGAGAAAAAGAAAAGATAAGTAAGCGGATACATCATACGATGAGCCAAAGCGCCACATAGTTCTTTCGGGAAAAAGAGACATTGTGGGATTGGAGGGTAAGACAGACATGTCTGAAGATTATGAAAAGTTTCATGAAATTCCTCCCTTCAAAGTCAAGGCTGACCCAAGCAACCTGTTAAACGATGAAGATTATCCATGGTTATGGCGTAATACGCAAAGGACACAAGCAAAGAAAAAGTGAAGACTTTCTGTCAACAGCTATTATGATGATGCCTTTGATCTAGAATATCACTGCAATTACATGTGAACAAATGAAATCCCTTTGTAACAGATGAGTTTTTGTCCAGAACCCTGATCCTTCCAAAGAGATTGTCTGTTTTGTACACGAAGTGCATCCAGTTTTTTCGTAATCCTCTCAACTTTTTAGCACATGCTATGTTGGTGGAATGATGATACCATGCCAACTTTCAACCTTTTCAGAGTTCATTTGTAGTGGTTTTCAATTTAAGGATCATTTAGCTCAAAAAAATCAGTACATGCATGAAAAATATCAAATGAAGTCAGAGAGGGTTGAAAATCAATGATGTGGCTTTGAATGGTGCATTTTGAACACACAAAAAGTCTAGAGTTCAAACAAGTTCAAAAAAATGGAATCCCTTTGTAGTAGATGAGTTTCCGTCCGAAACCCTGATACTTCAAAAGAGATTGTCCATTTTGCACACGAAGTGCATCCAGTTTTTGCCATAACCCTCTCAACTTTTTAGCACATGCTATGTGGGTGAAATGATGATACCATGCCAACTTTCAACCTTTTCAGAGTTCATTTGTACTGCTTCTCAATTTCAGGATCATTTAGCTCAAACATTGAACTAATAGCAAAGAGAATGAACTAATAGCAAAAAGAATGAACTAAAAAATCAATTAAAAATTCTATTATGATTACTAAAACAAAACTATAATATCCTTCAATAGCAAAAAGAATCAACTAAAAAGCTTTTATAAAACTCCAATAGAAAAAGGAATCAACTCAAAAAACTTTGATAAACCTCTAGTATTATTGAAACTAAAATTGTATAAAATTTATGCAACCAAACTTATCAAATTATTTTCAATTCAAAACATTAAAAGCAAAAAGAATTTTCATAAAGAATTTTTTTGTTTGAAACTTTAATAGCAAAAAGAATTGTCATAAAGATTTTTTGTGTTAGAAACTAAAATAACAAAATATGTTTTTGAATATAATGATAAAACACATTAATATTAAATAGCAGGAAAAAAGAATCACTCAAACATCTATTTTTATAGTCAAGTTATTCAAAAACTAGTGATTCACACAAATTTAAAAAAAATCAAATTTAAACTATTCAAATTGGAAAACAAATGGCACTAACAGGAAATTTATAATTTTTATTACCTAAAAGAAAAAACAACTAAAAAATAAAGCAAAAAACAAAAGAAAAAATATTGCAAAAAAAACTGGAAAAGATAAAAAAATGCCACCTACGGGGCCACCACCGCTTGAATACGACTAGAAACCCAACTATGGGCCAGGATTCATGTCCGCAAAAGGCCCAGTAGGCCCATCAGGCATAGAAGTGTCAAATAAGGCCCGTAAGTTTGCAATGGAGAGGAGCTCGAGAGGGGTGCGGCAGTGGGGCTTATAAACCACTATGCGCCCCTCTCAACTAGTGAGGTGGGACTAAAGGTTTTTGCCATGGGCAGCACGAGGCCTTTGGTCCCGTTTGGTGGAACCAACCGGTACCAAAGGGAGGCATTGTTACCGGTTCGTGGCACGAACCGGTACCAATGTTACCCTTTGGTACCGGTTGGTGCTGCCAACCTGAATCAAAGGTCTCTGTTTCCCACCCTTTGGGCTACTGAAAAGAGACCTTTGGTCCCGGTTGGTGGCACCAACCGGTACCGTTGGTGCCACGAACCGGTAGCAATGCCCTGGGTATATAAGCAACACTTGTGAAAATTTCGTTTCAGTTCTTCCCGCTGCCCCGACGACGACGCCAGGCTACCCCTCTGCCCCGACGACGCCGCGCCCCTACCTCCGTCGCCCTCATCGACGCGCGCGCCCTTGCCATGATGCCGTCATGGTGCCACCCCTGCCCCGACGCCGTCGCTGCCTCGGTCCGCGCCGCCCCGCGCTAGGTCCGGCCGGCCTCCTCCATATATGCATTTTTTCATATATGTTGATGATGATATGATGATGTTGATGATATGATGATGTTGATGATATGATTATGTTTTTTTCATATATGTTTTAATTTTTTTATTTAAATTGTTAGTAGATATCGATTTTAGGTTAGTGCATTTTATCACTAATTTTAGGTTAGTTGATCGATTTAGTGCAATTTAGGTTTGTTGTATTGTTAGTGCATTTTAGGTTTGTTGTACTGTTTGTGCATTTTAGGTTAGTGCATTTCAGGTTAGTCGAGAGGAAAAAGTAAAATAAGGAAAAGGAAGAAAAGAGGAAAGAAGGAAGAAGGAAGAATAAGAAAAAGAAGGAGAGTAAAATAAGGATAATGAGGATGATATATGAAAGTAGCTTGGTCAATTTTTTGTACTAGATGATGATGATGATGATTATATATGATGATATATGAAAACTTTTTTAGATGTATATATATGATGATGATGATGTAATTTTTTTCGATGATATATGATGATGTAATTTTTTCGATATATATACCCCCTCCCCGATAACTTCGACATGAGGGGGGGGGGTCGATATACCCCCTCCCTAATAAATTTTTTTTCTATGTATATGTCATCATTGTAGGTATACCCCCTCCCCGATAACTTTGACATGAGGGAGGGTCGATATACCCCCGACCCGATAACATTTTTTTCTATGTATATGTCGTCGTTGTCGATATACCCCCTCCCCAATAACTTCTACATGAGGAGGGGGGGGGCGATATACCCCCTCCCGATAACTTTGACGTGAGGGGGGGTCGATATACCCCCTCCCCGATAACATTTTTTTCTATGTATATGTCGTCGTTGTCGATATACCCCCTCCCTGATAACTTCGACATGAGGGGGGGTCGATATATCCCCTCCCCAATAACTTCGACATGGGGGGGGGGTCGATATACCCCCTCCCCGATAACATTTATTTCTATGTATATGCCGTCATTGTCAATATACCCCATCTCCGATAACTTCGACATGAGGAGAAGAAGAAGGAGAAGAGGAGAGGAAGAAGAGGAGAAAAAAAAGAAGAGGAAGAAGAAGAAGGAAAGAGAGAAGAAGAAGAATGAATAGAGGAAAAGAAGAAAAAATAGTAAAAAATTCTATTTTTTTCTTCTTCTCCTCTATTCCTTCTTCTTTTTTTCTTCTTCTTTTTTTTCTTCTTCTTCTCCTCTAGTTTTTCTTCTTCTTCCTCTTCTTTTTTTATGGGGAATGAGGGTGTCGGAAATTAGGGTAGGCGGTTGAGGGTCACAGGGGGGTCAAGGGTCGTCGAGGGGTGGAGGGTAGAGGGTCGTCGAGGGGTCGAGGGTCATCGAGGGTCCAGGATTGTCGAGGGGTTGAGGGTCCTCGAGGGTACGTTGAGGGTCTAG
>NC_041385.1:835234432-835238798 GCF_002162155.2 Triticum dicoccoides
GGGTCGAGATCGAGGGTCGTCGATGTGTCGAGGGTCTAGGGTCGTCGAGGGGTCGAGATCGAGGGTCGTCGAGGGGTCGAGGGTAGAGGATCGCCGAGGGGTTTATGTTTGCCACTATTAATATATCCATCTCTCATGTTTGTATATTAATTGCCATGTTGTAATATTTGCAGAAACTATGGATCAACAAAGAGACTTCCATCAAGAAGAGATATTGGGGGACATTATCTGCGACGGACATGATGTCTTGTCGTTTCTCAACAACGTCGAAGAAGGTCTGGAAGGAGAGGAAGCAGGAGGGAAAGGAGAGGAAGCAGGCTACGGTGATCAAACAATGGAGGAGGAAAGTCATGATCATGAAGGTGGCTCCGACAACCGTGATGACGGCTCCGGTGACCGAATGGAGTCGGGATCAACTGTTGCAAAGTCCGGCGAGGTGTATATATATATATTAATTAAGCATGTGCTGACTAGCTAATTGATGCTTTAATTGTTTTGGTATGTACTTATATTAACTCTTCTTCCTTCTTTTATTGCCCTCCGGGTCGACCAAAACTTCGGTAACGAGACAAGGCCCGAAGAAAAAGTTGCGCCCGGATGAAAGGTTCACGATCACAGAAATCACGCGTGATGGCCAACCGATTAAACCCCTCCGTACCAAGGAAGCATTTTCTGCTCAGTGCGGGGTTCTTGTTAGGGACATGACCCCGATCAGCATCGAGCAATGGAATCAGCCTAAGAAGGAAGAGATTCAAGTTTTTTTTGTCGAAGATAGACAGAAAGCTGATCTTTGGACCGCGTTGAAGGTAAATTTCACCCTACCGGAAGAGAAGGATCCGGAGAAGCCAGTTATAGAGCCATTGATCAAGTCTCATGCTCTCAAAAAGATGGCAGGTCTATTCAGGAGGTGGAAGAATAAGTTGAAATCAACGTATGTCGACCAAAAAAAGACTCCAGAATTCATCGGCCGATTTGAGAAGATAAAAGATCAATGGCCCGCATTTGTGGCCCACAAAACATCGGAGAGGAGTAAGAAGATGTCAGTGATTAAGAAGATAAATGCTGCAAAGAAGGAGCATCACCATCACATGGGGTCAGGTGGCTACCTCAAAGCCCTGCTATTGTGGGACAAGGCTAAGTAGGACCTGATTGGTAAAGGGGTCGAACCAGAGACATTGCACTGGCCAGACCGTTCAAGGACTTGGTTCATCGGGGTTGGGGGAACTTTGGACCCTGAAATAGGGAAGTGCTGTTGGACGGAGGAGCAACTTGCAACACCCATCACGAAGCTTCAGAAAGCAATCAAGGAAGCGCAGGAAGGGACGTTCATTCTCGATAGAGAGAATGAGGAGCTCACAAGGGCCCTCGAGATTCCTAAGCACCCTGGACGAATATGTGGCACGCCAGGCTCTGTTGTGTGGAAGGTTGGGTTTCCCGACGCAGGCGGTTACAAAACCCAAGAGAGGAGGAGGAAAGTGGAGCATTGCAAACTGCAACAACTTAAGGCAATGATACGAAAGCTACATGAACGACAAGATGTTGAGAACTACCTGTGAGATCCTGCCCAAGAAGCTACCCCAGAAGCTACCCCAGAAGCTACCCCGCCATCTTAGTAGAGAAGCAGTGTGGCTTCCACCAAGCTTGTTCAGCAGTCTGACTTGATGAGTCCTAGGTACCTCGTGGATTTTATCATGGATTCACACTAGTGCCACCTTATGACGCAATAGCTTCAGCTCAAAGTCAAGGCGGCTGACGGCTCTGTGTTCCCTCCTTCACCAGGAGCAACTTTTCACTGCCGCCGATTCCACAAGGCTATGTTGTTCTGATGGTGGACGAAATAACGACGGGATTTGAGGAGCTCCAGCTTGAGCACCCTACAGGTGATGGATAGACTTAGCTCGGTCTTGCTATGAAGACTCCCTGTCTATGGCGGAAGGAGCGCATCAAGCTTCTGAACTTCACGCCTCCTGCGAGTCAGCTGTGCACTCCGCCTCCTCTGCCTCCTCCTCCTCCGATGAGTGATCAGGGAACTCCACCTCCTGCTCCTACGCATGAGGGCGACAGTACTGTGCCTCCTTCTCCGCCTGCTTCGGCGCGTTCGAGCAGCCCGCCTCCTCCTTCCCCACCTCGTAAGCGATGGCAAAACACAGACGCCACCGCTCCAGCTGCTCCGGTGCGTCGTAGCAGTCCGCCTCCAACTGCTCCGCCTCTTAAGCAACGAAAGAAGACAGCCGTAGCCGCTCCGGCTACTCCAACGCCTAGCATTACAGCCAGAGGCAGGAGGCAATATAGATTCGGTCCATCGTCTCTCAAGCCTCTAGAGAAGTTACCATATGAGATGACCGTGGAGGAAAATGAGCATGTCGTACAAGGCCAAGTGAACGACTTCTTTGAAGCGGTAAGAGCTAAGAAACATCCACCTCAGGAGGAGAAGATAGATCCGGTGAAAGTGAAGCACTCTCAATGCCCTGAAGCTAGCACCACCGTGTTCGCCGGGATAACAACCATCTTCGATGTCTTAAAAAGACATTGCAAGAAGCACGCCCGTCGGGAAGTGCTTCAACTTACAAAAGGTTAAAAGAACGAAGAAGTGGGAAGAAAATTCCCCAGACCGGAGAATAGGAGAACCAATCATTCCCCTGCTCAAGGTGTCTAGCGATATCGTCGCAAATCAGCCGCTGCTGCCCGGTTTCACTATTAGTGATTACCTGCTCGATGATGTAGTATGTCAAAAAATGGAGGTGGATGAATTAAAATACCATGATGGGAAGCCTCTCATCAAATATACTCTTGCTCTAACAACGATTATGCGAAGATTTCATGACTGTTACATGAAAACCTGCAGAGATTCTGGGAAGGATGCTTTGTCGATGCTGATTAAAGAGGACCACAACTTCATTCGCCCAGAACTGTTAACTGTTGATTTTGACGAGTTTTTCTAGTTCCACTATCAAAAGGCCGTTGACAAATCACTTGTGCCTTGCTACTGTCTCTAAGTACTACTTTTTGTAATTAAGTTTCTATATATATAGATCAGCTCTTTCATTGCATGTATATATAATTATCCTCACTATATTATGCAAACTGAAGATTGTCGAATGCAGAAAAGCAAAAATGTATGACATTGGGTTCATTAACCCAAATTTAATACATGAATACACGGTAAAAAAAGCCGAAGAGACCAAGGACAACTTGCTCAGATCATTGCTCAAAAATCAAACCAAAGCTAAAATACTATTTCCTTACAACATCAAGTGAGTGTTACTGTCTTGTGCATATTCGATTGGTTTCCCTTGTTACTCGATGTTATAGTCATGTAACTGATGAGTTGTGCATGCGTGCGCAGCTTCCACTTTATTCTCCTAGTGAGTAAGCGTGAGAAGGGAGAAGTAACCATCTTAGACACAAGATGAAAAGATCTCGAGGACCATGCGGACATGACTGGAATGCTCCATAAGTAAGTTCAATCGATTGCTATCGCACCATATCGGCAACTTTGTTCATTTCCCCATATCAAATAATTATTTTCTTTGTTTGGCAGAGTTTGGAAAAAGTTCACTACAATTTCTCTGGGACTGCCGACCGAGCTGACATTTAGACAACCGAAAGTAAGTACTACTACCTAGTTCCGCACATCTCCCATTGATTGTAGCTAGTTTCATCAATAGCATTTAGCATGCTTGCTTATCATTTTGATTGACCTCTATTTCTTGTAAAGTTCTTGTGGCAGGAACAAGGAAATAAATTCTGTGGATACTATGTTTGCCAGTTCATCTACAACGAGACGACCAAAAATAAGCAGGGCCAGACTGAAAAACAATATCAAGTGCGTAAGAAAAAATATTCACAATTGTATTTTATTACCATCATTTGTGTTGAGTTTCATTCATACACATGTATTGAACCTCTTCTGCGATTTAGATCTAGCAACTGCGGGATGAGTTCCTACCACATGATTGCATAAAAGCAATTCAAGAGGAATTGGCAGGATTCTTTCTTGACCATGTCATCAAAAAAGCCGGAGAATACCATGTGGCACTTGACATCAGACTTTAAGGATTGTAATAGATCTTATATTGTATATATCTAGCTAGTAGCGTCGGATAGATATAAGAAAACTTGTTGTTCGACCGATCTCCCGGAGAAGGAGAGGTCGATCACTTCTCTTTGTATATGTTCATGACGATCTTCTGTACTTAATGGTTTCCTTCCTTTTCCTACTAGCTAGCTAGCGTGTCGAGTCCTCTCTATACGTATATATAGTATGTAGCATTGACCAAGCATGGAGATAATAGAGGAAACTTCTCTCTATTAGCTAGCTAACACAATATATGAAACCCCTAAATTAACCCTACAAAACCCCCAA
>NC_041385.1:835239069-835241158 GCF_002162155.2 Triticum dicoccoides
GAAAAAACAAAAACCCCATCCCCTGAACAGCTGACGCGTGGAAGCCTTTTGGTCCCAGTTGGTGGCACCAACCGGGACAAAAGGTCCTCCTGCCTGGGCAAGCCGCAGCGGCCACATGGAGCCCCATCTGTCATGGTTCCTGGGCGAACCGGCTAAAGGTATTGGGATTTAGTACCGACCCTTTAGTCTCGGTCCAGTAATCGTGACAAATGGGCCTCATGAATCGGGAAAAATGGGCCTTTTTCTACTAGTGTCATGTGGTGTAGGGTAGATCACTGACGAGCTGCTCGATGATGCCCAGAAGATGACCGACAACACACGGATCCACGACAGCCATCTAGTGAGTCAAAATGGTCTATTTGGAGATGTGATATGTGGAGTAGTGTTGTGTATTACTAGTTTTGTTACACATTGATATTTCGAAATATGATATAATGGATATGTCTACTACATGTGTATATGCTTGCCCAAGTGCTATGTTGGCTTTTATTATTTGAAGTGAAACTTCGAGTGGCCAATGTTTTGCCGAAATGTTGATTCATTTCCATTCAAGCAAATTTCAGGCGCTTGATATGTCCTATTTTTAGCAAAGGTCATGCCAATTTTTTTGTGAATTTTGTCATGACTTGTGCTAGAAAGTATGAAATATTTAGTGCTCATGATTTATAGGAACTAGAATTAAATGACAATCTAGTAAAACATAGGCCGTTTATTATGTCATTACTCGATATATGTTATGTTAGTTGTCTACTGCTTAGGGTTGACTTTCACTCTGTTATCATGGGAGTCATTTCCTCATCTTCGTCTCAGGATATGCCTTGGTAAAGCACGACAAAAGTGGGGAAGCGACCATCACCATTGGTCAAAATATCAGTGAGGGAGTGTCCACCATATACGACCAAAATATGAGAAAGGAATAATCCTAATTGTTATCGTGGGAGTCGCTTCCTCCTCTTCTCCTCGTGAAAGACCTTTGTAATGCATGAGGGAAGGGGGATGCGACCATCAGTGATGGTCAAAATATCAAAGAGGAATAATCCCGACTGTTATCGTGGGGGTCGCTTCTCCTTCTTTCCCGTGTGCTAGACATTTTTTGTAAGGCACTCGGGAAAGAAGGGAGGAGCGAGCAGCACCGACATCCACAATATCAGAAGGGTGTGCCCACCATATAGATCACAAGAGATGAGAGTTTTTCGAGGAAGACTCGACAGATTGAAAGTCAACCCGTGTAAAATAGTGATATGTGTGTTGAGTTATTATTATTTGCCATCGATTTTTTATCTTTGAATTATGAACACAGGAAACATCTGGTGATGATGGGATCCCTGAGTAATTTCAACACCAATCCATGGGTATGTCCGACAGGCCTCACTTGGAGAACGATAGGTGCTTCTCCCTCATGCTGAAGGATGCCTTCGAATATAATACTGTATGTAACAACGACAAGTGTTTTTTCGTAATTAAGCATGACTTCAGATTTTTTCTTCAACGTGTAATTTCCGTGTTTTATAATTCGACTAGTGCATCCCTTGCTATGCAAGATATTATGTCTTAGAGAAGCTTGATTTTGTATAGAGAGTATGGAGATGGAGAAAGTTAACCATAAGACAAAATATGGTGTCATTTTTTTGTTAAGCTCTACAATGCAGTCAATGACACACATTTTGGTTGTTCAAAGTGGAGAGGAATATGCAACGCCTATGGATTTGAGGAGGGTATCACAATAACCTGTGATATTGGCATTCCTCAAGATGATGTTGGACATGATAAGGACATTTGGGCACTAGTGCAGAACCGGGATATATCACCGGTTCCTAAGGCCCTTTAGTGCCAGTTCTGTAACCGACACTAAAGGGTGGGGACTAAAGGCCCCCCTTAGTCCCGGTTCAACACGAACCACCACAAAAGGGCCACCATGTGGCACGAGCCCGCGCTGGGGGCTGGGAGACCTTTAGTACTGGTTGGTAACACCAACTGGTACTAAAAGGTTTAGGTTATGTTTTCCATTTAATTCTTTTTCATTTGCTGGTATTTTACTCTACTACATATTGTACACGTTATGCATATATATAAATAGAATTTCTCGTAG
>NC_041385.1:835241669-835333661 GCF_002162155.2 Triticum dicoccoides
ACACCGCCCCTACCCACCTTCCTCTCACACTAGAACGGGCCGCAAACCCCTTCCCAGATCCCTGGTGGCCGCCTGCCCCTCCGCCCCAAACCATCACTGGTCAGGGACCCGAGGCACCGCCGGTCCTGGCGAGCACCACTGCGCGCCTGTCCGCCGCCCACCACACGCCATGGCTCCGCTCCCAACTCCCTGGATCCCTCGTGTCCTCCTGCTGGCCGCCATGGCTGGATACATCCTTCCCACCCCCGGATCCGCAGCGGCCCTGCATCCCTAACCCCCGCCTGTCCCGCGCTGGCGCCCTCAGATCCACACATTCCCCGCCCTTCCTCTACAGGATCCACCC
Source organism: Triticum dicoccoides (assembly GCF_002162155.2). NCBI lineage: Eukaryota > Viridiplantae > Streptophyta > Magnoliopsida > Poales > Poaceae > Triticum > Triticum dicoccoides. Next base: position 835,242,013 of record NC_041385.1, read on the forward strand.
GCCCCACCACCTTCCACCATGTTAACGCCGCCGGGGGCCAGGGTCTTCCCCTCCCTCTCCGGCATGGTCGCCCCATCGAGAAACTCTCCTCTCCCGCGGGTTGCTATCGCCGGTGTGGCTATAGTACACTCCCTGCTCGCTGCAGTCCGCACGGTGGTCTCTGATGCGCGGCGTGCAGTGCACCTTGCCGTGCGGGTGCGGATTAGAAGAATTTTTTCATTTTTTACGGATTTTGCTTATGCAGTTCTGCCAGGTCCCGCGAGCAGTGCGTCGCACCCCCGTGTTGTGGTTCATCCATGGCCACCTCGCGCGGTCTCCGTCGCTGGCGCCGGGACTCCGAGCGGATAGCGGGTGGAGCTGGCCACCTTGCAATGAAGCATCGTATTTCTGCCACAGGGTCCTTCCTCCTCTGATGCCTTTTACTTTCTTGTAGTCCACTGTGCAGTTAGCCGAGAACACCCCTCACAGCTCTCTCCTCACCGGAAAACTACATCCACCTTAGCTCTCATCTCTGGTGCCACAGATCCCTGTCTCTCTGTCTCTGCACAGACTGCTCTCCGGCTGCCGCTCCTCACTTCCCATGCAGTCCGCCGGGGACCGCCATGTGTGCTTCTATTCCACGGGCACTTTACAGTATGCATCGCCCCACATGGTTTAACTCCGGCCACCCTTGAATTGAGCTGCCACCGACGACGGCTTTTCCAGATGGAATGCGGCAACGCGATAGCGTGCGGTTCCTTGGCATTCTTTGTGCAGTGTAGATGGGCTTAGCATGCATTTTACTTTGTGTGGTCAGAAGGTTCTCTAGCTGGCCAATGGAGTTCACTAGGGGACACAGGCAGTCCGGCTCGAAGACTATTGCAGTTGAAAATAGCTTGGCGTTTCATTCAGTTTTGCGGTGACAAAGTACATGTACTATACAAAATATATGTGTTGTTTTGGTGCTGTTCATTTTATTTGCATTTTAAAGAATGGTTACGCATTGTGAAGTGCAGCTAACTGCCCGGGGTGTTGAAGTATCAAATTTTCTATGTAATCGACGACTATATGACTATTTTTCAGGGATGCGGTTAATTTGTAGGTAAAAATGGCAAGAAAAAAGATCCTACAATGAAAAAAAGAGCAGTCCACTTGTCTCATCCTCACTATTTTTTGTCGATTTTGTATAAACCCATGCAGTCCCCTGATTTTGTATAAACTCGTGTGGTCCCCTTAGTCAATATTGAATGCATAAAAAATAATAAGTATAAAAAGGACAACAGAGCAGAAACTCATGGTGTTCACTTTTGAGAGCGTTACGGTTCACACTTACTCCCAATGCGAAGTGCAAACAAGTAATGCAGTTCACTTCTCGATAGTTTCGAGGTTCACTTATGCCCGGATGTGAAGTGTGGTCCACTTCCTCGTCTGATAAAAATTTTGTCCGACAAAAAAATCATGCAGTTCTTTTACCCGTCTGATGCAGTGCGGTTTTCCGTCCGAAGCAGTGCGTTCTCTTCTCGTTCATAAAAAATGACAACGAAAACTCACAAAAAAGCTCATCTGAGAAAATTTACGCCCGATAAGACAAATCATGAAGTTCGCTTGACTGTTTGATGCAATGATGTTTTCTATCTGAAGCAGTGTGTTCTTCTGTCTGATGCAGAACACACGTCGGTTTTGGTGTCGCCAAAAACAGAGTATCCGTATTTTAGTAATTTTAAAACTGCTCTTAAACTGTAAGGAATTAGAGAGCGTGTTCTACATGAAAAAGTTTCGCCTCGTCAATATCTTTCTGACGATGTATCCTTTGCATCATTCCAGCAAGCGGTTTGGAAAATTTTACGAAAAGATGGCCGCTGCCACTCACCGTTTGCCGCACAATTTTCCATATTAACTTAAAACCATAAGGGATCTCGAAAACATTTCAACATATGAAAGTTGCGCCTCATCCATAGCTTTCCAACGGCGTATGAGACGCTTCGTTTTGATAAACGGTTCAAAAACTAGAGCGAAAACAGTACCGAAAATTTGAAAAACATAGTTCCGCGATTTAGTAAATTTGAAACTGCTCTTAAAACATAACGAATTAGAGAAAATAATAGATATGAAAAAGATGCGCCTCGACGTTATCTCTTCAACGGTGTATCATTTGCTTCATTCCGACGAGCGTTTTAGAAAAAAAGCGAAAAACGCTCGCAACCACACGTCATACAACACACCATTTTCAAAACTGCTCTTAAACCGTCAGGAATCTCGAAAAGTGTTCAACATGGCGAAGTAGTGCCAAATTCATAGATTTTCAACGGTATATTACACGCCTTGTTCTGATGAACGGTTAAAAAACTAGAGCAAAAAAGGTACGGAAAAAACAGAGCGTGCAGTTTTTTGCGACGAGAAGTTCACTCGCGTGAGTACTGCAGCACACTTGGTTCAAACAATGACATGCACTTACGTTGAGCGTGCAGTGCGGAAGTGTTATTAGAATAGTTATTCTGCCAATATCAGCAGAATAGACCGGCTGTATATATAAATGTCATTGAATGTCTCGCACCACCATTCACACATACACACACACACATATATATATATATATACAATTTGATATATACAATTTCTCCTACACATGGACGCATTACTAAGATAGCAGGTAATGGAATTCTCCTTTGGGATCTATGACCCAGTAGAGAAAAAATTCCGCTATTTCTTCTTGAATTGCACGTACGCGATCCATTTGTAGGAGCTTACCCCGCATCCCAAGGAGATCAATATGCATGTATTAGTTGTGTGTATATATATTAGATATCGATAATGATGTAAACATTATGAATAGTATTCTGGCAAACGTGCCAATAGCTGTCTATCAGATCTGCTCCTTCCTGACGCCATCATGCGAATGTTCTCACAAACATAGTATGCACATAAATCATTCCCCTGCTCCTGGTGCATGGCCTTTACCAGAATAGAATTCAATCAGATAATAATTAATAAAGCATGATAATTAATGTTATTGAAACTACAATTAAATAGATGTCAGGACCCCGACTCAATGGCATACCGATCTAACATGTAACACCTCATATCACTTTGCGGCCTCACGCATGGTATTCCCACGGGTGTCGCCTTACCAGGCCCGGGGCCGTTTGCGCCTTTTGGCACACGTATATGATAGTGTCGCTAGCATCCATATGACAAGGAGCCCGGGCTGACATGGCTAGTCGTGAACCCAAAGTGGCACTAACTTACAGGGACATGCATACATGACCCAGCAACAAACATGTCGGTTAACAGCGAGTGAATCCGGGCTGTAGCAACTGGGCTAGGAGGACTCCAGTAAACCGGGCTGTAGCAGGCTAACAGAACTCAGGTAGACACCGCGTGACATTTCCCCGAAGGGACAAACACATGAACGATGAAGGACACATGCCAGCCAGCCTAAGTGTTCCGGAGCAGTAGCAAGCTACCAAGGCTCAGTGGAAGCACTAGGAGGCGTTTCCCGGTAAGAGAGGCTACCAAGGATAAACAACTAGATAGTCAGATCCTGCACATACCAAGCATTTCAATAACATACACACAATATGCTCGATATGTGCAAATACAACATGACATCACAACATGACTCTACAACTCAAGTGTTTTATTCAATAGGCTCCGAGGAGCGAGATATTACAAACATGGGTCTCATGACCCAGCATTCAGAGCACACAAGTCAAAGCACATGCGGAAGCTTAACATGTCTGAGTACAGACATCTACAAATGATAAAGGCTGAGAAGCCTTACTAACTACAAGATTCTGCCGAGGGCACAAGATCGTAGCTGAGGTAACAAGCTAAACATCAAAGTCCACGCGGTACTACTAGTGAGACAAAAATCTCTCTGCAAAAACATAAAATAGGCAAATGTGAGTACAAATGTACCCAGCAAGACTTACATCAGAACTAACTATATATGCATAATTATCAACAAAGGGGATGGTGGGGTTTAACTGCAGCAAGCCAGCTTTGACTCGGTGGCTATCCTGAACTACGACTGCAAGTAACTCTTTTGAGGTGGCGCACACGAGTCCACATATATTCACCAACCAATACACCACTATGCATCCACTCCCATCTTCCTACGAGAACGCCATACATAGCACTGACGCTTATCTTGTGCATTTGAGAGTATCCACTTTCACTTGTCTATGAACGGTACAGGCAACCCAGAAGTCCTTTACCGCGGACACGACTATTCGAGTAGATCATATTAACCCTGCAGGGGTGTACTTCTTCACACACGCTCTCACCACTTACCGCCGTTTACACGACATGTACTCGGCAACCTTCAAGAGGAAGCCCAGCGAGGGTGTCGGCCACGACCTGACTAACCACACAAGTCTCTCGTCTAGGTTTATCGCCTATTCGGGTTCCATCCGCAAGGAGATCTGGCCGGGGTGTCGATCACGGCCCCAAACGATGTGTGCAGGGTTCCCAAGCCCACCATCCGGGTGCCACTTGGTACACCGGGCCACTGTGCCTAGTCTTTCCCAAGCCCACCTGTACCGGGTGCCACTTGGTAGACTACTAGCACTACCTACAAACAGCAGAAACTAGTTGCAACTCCTGGATAGAGATTGAGTTGATTAATAAGTCGAGAGAGTCAATTAAGGATCCCAATGTGTGGTAGTAACTGTTCATGGATAACAATCACAGGACTCAGTTCTTGAGGACGGCTGCAATGAGACAACCCACCATGTACTCCTACATGGCCTCTCACCGCTGCCTTTACCAAATCGTGTTCACACACTTAGCTCACACAAAGTAGGACATGTTCACACACCTCTGATTCATCCCCGATGAATCAGACCTGACTCAACTCTAAGTTGTAGCAGGCATGACAAACAAGCATGAATGAGTAGGCACAACAGGGTTTCATCTATTTACTGTGGCAATGTCAGGTCATGTAGAGGATAAAGGGGTTTAGCTACCGTAGCATGTAACAAATGAATCGTTGTTGTCCTAATGCAGTAAAAGAGAGCAGGCGTGAGAGAGTGGGATTATATCGGAATGAACAAGGGGGTTTTGCTTGCCTGGCACTTCTGAAGATAGTATAGCTCTTCATCAGTGTCATCGAACTCGTCGTCGAAACCACGTCTATCGAGAGGGGACAATTACCGACAAAACAGAAGGAACACAATCAATGCAATGCAACAATACGATGCATGATGATGACATGTCAATATGCTGTGTTTTTGAGCTAATGCAACTAGCAACAATTTAAATGAAGTTGGTTTGAACCCAAGGTTCAAAATCAAACTCCATGTGTGATGGATTAAATGCCCTATAATTGATTTGTCCTAAACAGCAGCCATATGTTTCTCTAACATGCATGAAAATGGAACAGATGGATAGATTGGATTTTTCTGATCATTTTTCAAATATAAGTTATTTCATTTGGATTTACGGTTGATTTTATATGATTTTTAGATGTTTTGGATATTTTCTGAAATTTCCTGAATTAAAAATAAATCCAGAAAAGGTTATCTGTGTCAGCATGACGTCGGAGTGATGTCAGCAGGTCATAGGCGCCAGCCAGGTCAAATTGACCAGTGGGTCTCGTGTGTCAGTGACTAACTAAACTAACCTAGTTTAATCAGCACTAACCTAGGTTAAACTAATTATGTTTAAACCTAAACTAGATTAATTGGTCGGGCGGGGCCCGCATGTCATGGACTCTGGGTGTAACACCCTCGATGCGACTACATCTCCCACGTGTCAAGGCACGACTTAGAGGCATAATCGCATTGAAGGCATATGTCGCAAGTGAGGTAATCTTCACACAACCCATGTCATATAATAAGGAAAAGGATACATAGTTGGCTTACAATCGCCACTTCACACAATTACATGAATAAAGCATTACATCAACCAAATACAATCAGGGCCCGACTACGGAACCAAAATAAAAGAAGAACCCCAAATGCAACAAAGGTCCCCGATCGACCCCAACTGGGCTCCACTACTGATCAACTAGAACGGAAACAACACAAAGGACAAGATCTTCATCGAGCTCCTCCTGAGCTAGGTTGCGTCATCTGCACGGACTCAACGGCACCTGCAAGCTGGTTTTGGAAGTATCTGTGAGCCACGGGGACTCAGCAATCTCGCACCCTCGCGATCAAGACTATTTAAGCTCATAGGTAAGGCAAGATATGAGGAGGAGCGGCAGCAAGCGACTAGCATATATGGTGGCTAAACATACGCAAATGAGAGCGAGAAGAGAAGGCAAAGCACGGTCGATAAAAGTATGATCAAGAAGTGATCCTGGACTACCTACGTCAAGCATAACTCCAACAATCGTGTTCACTTCCCGGGCTCCGCCGGAAAGAGACCATCACGGTTACACACGCGGTTGATTCATTTTAATTAAGGTCAAGTTCAGGTTTTCTACAACCGGATGTTAACAAATTCCCATCTGCCCATAATCGCGGGCACGGCTTTCGAAAGTTCAAATCCCTGCAGGGTGTCCCAACTTAGCCCATCACAAGCTCTCACGGTCAACGAAGGAATAGACCTCCACCCGAGACATTCCGATCAGACTCGGTATCCCAGTACAACAAGACATTTCGACAGGGTAAAACTAAACCAGCAACACCGCCCGAATGTGCCGACAAATCCCGATAGGAGCTGCACATATCTCTTTCTCAGGGCACACTCAGATGAGCGCTCCGTACAACTAAAACCAAACCTCGAGTTGCCCCGAGGGGGCGCTGCACAGGACTCTAGTTCGGACCAACACTTAGACAAGCACTGGCCCGGGGGGGTTAAGATAAAGATGACCCTCGGGATGTGCGACTCCCAAGGGAAAAAGGCTAGGTGGCAAATGGTAAAACCAATGTTGGGCATTGCTGGAAAAGCTTTACTTAAGGCGAACTGTCAAGGGGTTCCCATTATAGCCCAACCGCGTAAGGGACGCAAAATCCGGGAACATAACACCGATATGACGGAAACTAGGGCGGCAAGAGTGGAACAAAACACCAGGCATAAGGCCGAGCCTTCCACCCTTTACCAAGTATATAGATGCATTAATAAAATAAGATATATAGTGATATCCCAACAAGTAAATAAATATTCCAACAAGGAACGGTGTCTCCATGTTCCAACAAGGAACAAACTTCAATCTTCACCTGCAACTAACAACGCTATAAGAGGGGCTGAGCAAAGCGGTAACATAGCCAATCAACGGTTTGCTAGGACATTGGTGGGTTAGAGGCTGAACATGGCAATTTGGGAGGCTGACAAGCAAATGGTAGGCATCGTAGCATTGGCATAGCAAAAGAGCGAGCAAACTAGCATAGCAAAGATAGTAGTGATTTCGAGGGTATGATCATCTTGCCTGAAATCCCGCAAGGAAGAAGAACGAGTCCATGAAGAAGACAAATGGACGTAGACCAATGGATCCTCACAACCTCGACGTTATCGGAACCAACCCGAAGAAGCAAACACCGGAAAAGAAGCACACAACATAGTAAACAACCACCACAACAACATGGCATGATGCACAATCGAGTATGATGCATGTCCGGTTTAATGAAACATGGCATGGCAAAGTGCAACAAACAACACTACAAATTAAGTGGAGCTCAATACGCAACGAGTTGCATATTGATGAAACACCATGACACATTATTTAGTTTGATCTCGTTTATGTACTCAACAATATTAAATGTTGGTTAACATGGCAAGAGGGTGAAGCAAAGTAAAACTACCTATCTAGTCAAGTTTAAATGAGGCCAGAAGCAACGAACAACAATTCCGGAAACTCCCCATATGCATATTTTAGATTAGGTCCTGTTCTGCCCCAAACACAATTTTAGGGTTGTTAAACATGCAAAGTAAGGCCACCATGTTAAACTAGGCAAAATTCTACCCCATTTACATATAAAGTTTATTTAAATCGGAGCTACGGTTATTTAGTTATGAATTAAATCATTTTAGCATGGCATAGGAGCAAATTAATGCAAACAACATTTTAAACATTTTGAACATGGATGAAAGTTGCATATTATTAATCTACACAAAATTCTGAGCAAGTTTCATATATAAAACATTTTAATCCGATGCACGGTTTGTGAGTTATTAAATGCATGAACTAGGGGGACTAAACTGCAAAACTGCTGTCTCAGGATAATAGACAAATCGTCCAGACGCTGAAAAAAACATGCATCGGGCCGAATCTGAGGAAGCCCAACAGCGAGGAAGAAAAAAGAGGAGGGGGCGCTGGGGTCGGCTCACCCTTGGGCCTGGCCCAGCAGAGGAGGAAGGAGGCCGAGGCGAGGCCGGCTGGGCTGGCGCGGCGCGGATCTGGACCGAAGGCGGGGACGGCACGCTGGGCCTGGGAGGCCACGGCGGGGCCCAAGAGCGGGGACGCGGTCAACGCAGACGGATCGAGGCTCCTCCCGATCCTCTCCGGCGGCGCCGCGCTGGGAACTTTGGCGACGGGGACGGCAGGAACCGAGGCGGCGGCGCCGGATCTTGAGGCGGGCGGCACCGGGGCTCCTCCCTGGGGTCGGATGGAGGCCGCTGCGCTCCGGGACGCGGCGGGAAGCGAAGGGCGACAGGGGCGGCATCCGGCGAGCTCAACGGTGGCCGGGGCCGGGCAGGGCACGAGGCGGCGAGCGGCGTCGGCGGGCGGCCGGCGTCGAGACTGCGTGCAGCGGTGCAAGGGAGGACCGGGCGGCGCGGATCTGGTCTCCCCGTGGATCGGGCGGCGGCGCTGAATGGGCTGCGGGGGCCGGTCGCGGGCTCTCCAGGCCCGGCGGCGAAGTGGGGCAGCGCGGTGCCATGTGGCGCGCGGTGAGTGGAGGGGAAGCGGCAGCGGGGAGACGTGGCGGCTTCTGATTGGCTGGAGTGAGGTGGCGCGCGGGGGCAGACATGTTCGGTGCAGCACGGACGCGTCCGGTGGCGCGGGGAGGAGTGGATCTAGGGTTTAGACTGCGAAATGATCCGAAATTTCGGAGAGGGGTGCTCTTTTATAGGTAGAGGGAGCTGGGAAGCTCCAAATGAGGTGCGGTTTTCGGCCACGCGATCATGATCGAACGACCGAGTGATGGAGCAGAGTTAGGAGGGTTTTGGGCCAAAATGGAAGGGTGTTGGGCTGTAACACACACCAGGCCTTCTCGGTCCCTCGGTTAACCGTTGGAGTATCAAACAAAGTCCAAATGGTACGAAACTTGACAGGCGGTCTACCGGTAGTAAACCAAGGCCGCATGACAAGTCTCGGTCCAATCCGGAAATGTTTAATCCCCACACAAGAAAGAAAGGTAGAAATGATCACCGGAGGAGAACGAAGCGCCGGAATGCAAAACGGACAACGGGGAAAATGCTCGGATGCATGAGACGAACACGTATGCAAATGAAATGCACATGATGACATGATATGCAATGCATGACACGCAATCCATGACAAGGCAACACCAGGAATAACTGAACGACACCTGGCACATCGGTCTCGGGGCGTTACAACACTCCACCACTACGAGAGGATCTCGTCCCGAGATCTAGAATGGCACCGGAGGGGCAACGGAAAAGAAAGAGAAGAGGTAAAACTAAGTTGCTTCTTTGACAAACGAGTGAGACCAAAGAACCTGGAAAAGGTTAAGCCATTTCGAGAAAAGAATACAACGGAAATGACGAAGCTGAAAACACTCCGTTAGAAAAGAGGAACAAGGGAAAACAACTTCGGGTAGCACTCCGATTGAGAAGTTATGCAAGATTTGATACGGTGAAAAGAACTTGAGCAGAGGACACGACACTCCGGTTACACAAGATAGAGAAGGAATAAGACTGATATAATTTGGACAGCACTCCGTCTATAAATGGAAGGAATTGAACATGACAAGATGAGAGGATACTTGTAAAGAGGACACAACACTCAGATTAAAAGGATAGGCATGGAAAGATCATGATCTTTGACAAAACGAGATGATGGGTTGAAAATATGAACATCACAATGCCTCCGGAGCAAAAGTAAGAATGGAATGTAGTGAACGAAGGAAAACAATATCTTGAGAGAGCACGGTTACAACAGAAGCTAGAACGGAGTTGTTGGAAAACCCACAACGAAAATAATAAGCTTGATATGGTCTTATGGAATACCTCTCAAATTAAGAGATGAAAAACCTGCCACTCATGGGAAAAGAATTGGATTGATAAGAACAAAAATACGAGAAACTTATTTCACCGGGAGGATAAATGAAAACTTGGATCATATATTATCCCCATTAATAGCATTACTCCTTAGGGGAAAGCTTTAGGTGAAATATAACCCAAGATAATTCCAACAAAGAGATTGATGGATTTAAAATACAAGATACTTAATAACATGTGAATCATGAAACATGAACTCAAATTATGAAGAATGGCATGATACCACCTCCAAAGATACGGAAGAAAGAATTGCACTCCTGATTGCAAGAAGAAGAATACTTGAGCTCCTTAGAAAAGAACCTCCGCGAACTCTTGGAGAAGGGATAAAATCATTGATGGACCACCATGTATAGCCTCCATGAAGAAACTCCGGTAAACAAAAGAAAGATCCAAAATAATTGAATGATGTAAAGAATAAGATTTAAGCCTCGCAATGATTTAGATAGAGAACTCCGTGATAATATAATTGAAAGAGGTTGGAACTCCGGGAAAGAAAGATGAGCACTTGAACCCAAGAATTTAATCATCGAGAACAAACTCCGGTAAACAAAAGGATGAACAAACGGAAGGAAAAAGAAGTTGAAAACACAAGGTGAATCCTTGCAATGATTTAGATGGACCTCCGTGGAGATGTAATTGTGAAAGCTTGGAACTCTTGGGAAAGAAAAGATAAAGCATCTCGAACCAAGAATGTGATATGATGCACCTCCGGAATAAGGAATTAAATCACTTGGATGGAACACGAGTAAGAATTACATTATGCTTATCCTTCACCAATTTAAATTGATGACAATCAACGGATTTGGCATAGTACTTATTCTTGTAGAAAAGATTAAGAGAGATATAACATTAGACTTGGGAAGGTATTGAACGAACCACCGGAAGGGTTGAAACAACGAATAAAATTGATATGATAAGAAAGGAAGAGAAATCTTGAACGAACCACCGGAAGAATTAGCAAATGGACGAAGATGCTTGAGACAATTTAGATACAAGTGAATGTAATAGATTATGTACCGATTAGAGATCACTTGAACGCTGCACCGGTAAGATCGGAGAATGATAAGTGAAAGCTGAGAATGAATAAACCTGACTTGATGGACTCCGGATAACAAACTGAGAAGACTCTTAAATTGCTCCGGAAGGGTGAAAAGAATTCTCACAATCAAAACAATTATGAGAGGATGGCAACCAGCTAGAACCCCGAATCTTGAAGAGAATGGAGCAAGATTAAAGAGAAACTCTTCTTCGGTCTTCAAATGATGAGAATGACGACGAGAAACACTACCAATAATTATTTAGGCACTCTGGAAGAATCAAAAGCGCAGAGGTTGAGGCAACGATGAAAAGAATTTGAAAGATCTTGGAGAAATACATTTGACAGATGATAATCATTCTTACGTCAAACTTCGAAAAGAATTTGATTATAACTCCGGAAATAAGAAGAGTCAGGTAAGATCCTAGGAAAAGACCTGTGGGTTAGGGCCCACTCAAGAGAAAACACCGTTAGAATGATTAAAAGAGAGAGATTGCACCGGTTGAATTAAATGACTTGGATAAGATAGGACCTCGAAATAGCTTGAATGGATGCAAAGTGAAAACACAAATCTTTGAAATATCTTCAGCACTCCGGAACAATTAAATAGCGAGAAATGAATGAATATGAGGTGCACCGGCATGAGAAGGTATTTGAAACGAGGAAAGGATATGATCAACACCGAAAGCTTGAATTGGCAACACCGGAGAAGAAAAAGAATGAAGAATGATGAACTAGAAACTCCGTTAGAATCTTTATGAGAATCACCGGATAAGAATATTGACGGAAAAGAATGGAGAGACTTTACAAGAATAAAAGGATACTTGATAAAGAAATCTGGGTCCTCGAAGAAACAAAGAGAGGGAGGGTGGGAAAAACAAAGGCAACTAGAGATGGATGAAACGAACGCCGTTGAGAAGACTTGAGTTGATCTTGTAGATATTGAAATGATCAGATCCACTTGAAGAGAAGCACACCGGTTAAAAAGGATTGACAAAACAATCTCGATTATCATGACGGATTAGTATTCACATCGGAGTATGAGAACACCACTTGGGAAAAGGCATGGAATCAACATTTGACTTTGAAGCAACTCGAATACCACAACTCAAAACAAAACAAAGAATTGACTTGCGAAATAAGCCGGAACAAGCATATGATAGAGATTTCGTCCGAAGTTTTCGTGGTGGGGCCTACACGGGCTCGATCGTACAGCACCATCATGTACAAGGCAGTGCACATGACATACGAAGCGTCCCCGAGTCGGCATAGCCAAGGACTCTTTAAGACACAACGAGACCACTGTAAAACCGACCGTGAATAGGCGGACCACTAGACGTCGAACCCCAATTTCATATCATACATCTGTCGGAAAGATATCCTACGAGCTACTTGAATTCCCACCTATGAAACTCCCGAAATTTTCCGGTTATGCAATCAGGTGTTGGGGATACAGGGGGAGCATAATATCTCACCCAAACTAGCAAATCCTACATCCAGCTGTATCCATCCTTCAACACATAACCAAGAAACCTTCGGAAATCATCTACCTCAACCTTCGAAAAGCATCCGTTATACAAGTTATGGCAATACTCCCGAACTCCCGCCCCAGTACTGGGTGGCGTCGAGGTTATCTCACCAACGAACTGCATAAAAGAGATTTTCGATGTCGGCGTACTAAACTCAGGTATACCAGAATTGCAACGATAAAATTATGATGACAACACCTCAGAGCTCAACTCCCCGGGACACTTCCACTAAACCCCTGACAGGAGGCACCAAGACAATGTTCTCATCATAAAACCATCAGAACGATTCCAAGATACCCGCGTGATCCTAAAATTTTTTTAGTGAAATTTCAGAAGAGAAGAGTCAAAACCCTACGTCAGGATGCCTTACCAGAGCGATGAAGGGACTGAGGAGTAAAAAGAATTCCTAAACTCTCCGATATATAATTCCTAAAGGACTCAAAACATTTTTCTAGACACAACTCGGCCGCTAAAAACGATCAATCAATGGGGGCTCCTAAGGTCGGGGAAGGCTCTGATTACCAACTTGTAACACCCTCGATGCGACTACATCTCCCACGTGTCAAGGCACGACTTAGAGGCATAATCGCATTGAAGGCATATGTCGCAAGTGAGGTAATCTTCACACAACCCATGTCATATAATAAGGAAAAGGATACATAGTTGGCTTACAATCGCCACTTCACACAATTACATGAATAAAGCATTACATCAACCAAATACAATCAGGGCCGACTATGGAACCAAAATAAAAGAAGAACCCCAAATGCGACAAAGGTCCCCGATCGACCCCAACTGGGCTCCACTACTGATAAACTAGAACGGAAACAACACAAAGGACAAGATCTTCATCGAGCTCCTCCTGAGCTTGGTTGCGTCATCTGCATGGACTCAACGGCACCTGCAAGCTGGTTTTGGAAGTATCTGTGAGCCACGGGGACTCAGCAATCTCGCACCCTCGCGATCAAGACTATTTAAGCTCATAGGTAAGGCAAGATATGAGGTGGAGCTGCAGCAAGCGACTAGCATATATGGTGGCTAAACATACGCAAATGAGAGCGAGAAGAGAAGGCAAAGCACGGTCGATAAAAGTATGATCAAGAAGTGATCCTGGACTACCTACGTCAAGCATAACTCCAACAACCGTGTTCACTTCCCGGGCTCCACCGGAAAGAGACCATCACGGTTACACACGCGGTTGATTCATTTTAATTAAGGTCAAGTTCAGGTTTTCTACAACCGGACGTTAACAAATTCCCATCTGCCCATAACCGCGGGCACGGCTTTCGAAAGTTCAAATCCCTGCAGGGTGTCCCAACTTAGCCCATCACAAGCTCTCACGGTCAACGAAGGAATAGACATCCACCCGAGACATTCCGATCAGACTCGGTATCCCAATACAGCAAGACATTTCGACAGAGTAAAACTAAACCAGCAACACCGCCCGAATGTGCCGACAAATCCCGATAGGAGCTGCACATATCTCTTTCTCAGGGCACACTCAGATGAGCGCTCCGTACAACTAAAACCAAACCTCGAGTTGCCCCGAGGGGGCGCTGCACAGGACTCTAGTTCGGACCAACACTTAGACAAGCACTGGCCCGGGGGGGTTAAGATAAAGATGACCCTCGGGATGCACGACTCCCAAGGGAAAAAGGCTAGGTGGCAAATGGTAAAACCAATGTTGGGCATTGCTGGAAAAGCTTTACTTAAGGCGAACTGTCAAGGGGTTCCCATTATAGCCCAACCGCGTAAGGGACGCAAAATCCGGGAACATAACACCGATATGACGGAAACTAGGGCGGCAAGAGTGGAACAAAACACCAGGCATAAGGCCGAGCCTTCCACCCTTTACCAAGTATATAGATGCATTAATAAAATAAGATATATAGTGATATCCCAACAAGTAAATAAATATTCCAACAAGGAACGGTGTCTCCATGTTCCAACAAGGAACAAACTTCAATCTTCACCTGCAACTAACAACGCTATAAGAGGGGCTGAGCAAAGCGTTAACATAGCCAATCAATGGTTTGCTAGGACATTGGTGGGTTAGAGGCTGAACATGGCAATTTGGGAGGCTGACAAGCAAATGGTAGGTATCGTAGCATTGGCATAGCAAAAGAGCGAGCAAACTAGCATAGCAAACATAGTAGTGATTTCGAGGGTATGATCATCTTGCCTGAAATCCCGCAAGGAAGAAGAACGAGTCCATGAAGAAGACAAACGGACGTAGACGAATGGATCCTCACAACCTCGACGTTATCGGAACCAACCCGAAGAAGCAAACACCGGAAAAGAAGCACACAACATAGTAAACAACCACCACAACAACATGGCACGATGCACAATCGAGTATGATGCATGTCCGGTTTAATGAAACATGGCATGGCAAAGTGCAACAAACAACACTACAAATTAAGTGGAGCTCAATACGCAACGAGTTGCATATTGATGAAACACCACGACACGTTATTTAGTTTGATCTCGTTTATGTACTCAACAATATTAAATGTTGGTTAACATGGCAAGAGGGTGAAGCAAAGTAAAACTACCTATCTAGTCAAGTTTAAATGAGGCCGGAAGCAACGAACAACAATTCCGGAAACTCCCCATATGCATATTTTAGATTAGGTCCTGTTCTGCCCCAAACACAATTTTAGGGTTGTTAAACATGCAAATTAAGGCCACCATGTTAAACTAGGCAAAATTCTACCCCATTTACATATAAAGTTTATTTAAATCGGAGCTACGGTTATTTAGTTATGAATTAAATCATTTTAGCATGGCATAGGAGCAAATTAATGCAAACAACATTTTAAACATTTTGAACATGGATGAAAGTTGCATATTATTAATCTACACAAAATTCTGAGCAAGTTTCATATATAAAACATTTTAATCCGATGCACGGTTTGTGAGTTATTAAATGCATGAACTAGGGGGACTAAACTGCAAAACTGCTGTCTCAGGATAATAGACAAATCGTCCAGACGCTGAAAAAAACATGCATCGGGCCGAATCTGAGGAAGCCCAACTGCGAGGAAGAAAAAAGAGGAGGGGGCGCTGGGGTCGGCTCACCCTTGGGCCTGGCCCAGCAGAGGAGGAAGGAGGCCGAGGCGAGGCCGGCTGGGCTGGCGCGACGCGGATCTGGACCGAAGGCGGGGACGGCACGCTGGGCCTAGGAGGCCACGTCGGGGCCCAAGAGCGGGGACGCGGTCAACGCAGACGGATCGGGGCTCCTCCCGATCCTCTGCGGCGGCGGCGCGCTGGGAACTCTGGCGACGGGGACGGCAGGAACCGAGGCAGCGGCGCCGGATCTTGAGGCGGGCGGCACCGGGGCTCCTCCCTAGGGTCGGATGGAGGCCGCTGTGCTTCGGGACGCGGCGGGATGCGAAGGGCGACGGGGGCGGCATCCGGCGAGCTCAACGGTGGCCGGGGCCGGGCAGGGCACGAGGCGGCGAGCGGCGTCGGCGGGCGGCCGGCGTCGAGACGGCGTGCGGCGGCGCAAGGGAGGACCGGGCGGCACGGATCTGGTCTCCCCGTGGCTCGGGCGGCGGCGCTGAATGGGCCGCGGGGGCCGGTCGCGGGCTCTCCAGGCCCGGTGGCGAAGTGGGGCAGCGCGGTGCCATGTGGCGCGCGGTGAGTGGAGGGGAAGCGGCGGCGGGGAGACGTGGCGGCTTCTGATTGGCTGGAGTGAGGTGGCGCGCGGGGGCGGACATGTCCGGTGCAGCACGGACGCGTCAGGTGGCGCGGGGAGGAGTGGATCTAGGGTTTAGACTGCGAAATGATCCGAAATTTCGGAGAGGGGTGCTCTTTTATAGGTAGAGGGAGCTGGGAAGCTCCAAATGAGGTGCGGTTTTCGGCCACGCGATCGTGATCGAACGACCGAGATGATGGAGCAGAGTTAGGAGGGTTGTGGGACAAAATGGAAGGGTGTTGGGCTGCAACACACACGAGGCCTTCTCGGTCCCTCGGTTAACCGTTGGAGTATCAAACAAAGTCCAAATGGTACGAAACTTGACAGTCGGTCTACCGGTAGTAAACCAAGGCCGCATGACAAGTCTCGGTCCAATCCGGAAATGTTTAATCCCCACACAAGAAAGAAAGGTAGAAATGATCACCGGAGGAGAACGAAGCGCCGGAATGCAAAACGGACAACGGGGAAAATGCTCGGATGCATGAGACGAACATGTATGCAAATGAAATGCACATGATGACATGATATGCAATGCATGACACGCAAGCCATGACAAGGCAACACCAGGAATAACTGAACGACATCTGGCACATCGGTCTCGGGGCGTTACACTGGGGAGGTCAAACGCCTGGTCAAAAAAGTCAATCCCACCAGCGTTAAGCCGCCGGCGAGGTCAGCGGCGGCCGCGGGCTTCAGAAAAGCTCCACAGAGCATGACTGGATGCGCTGGAGGCAGCTCTAGGACGCTGGCGGCGCGGCGTGTCGGATGGTGGTGGTCTCCGGGCCTAGAATGGACTGTAGCGTCGCCGGCAACGACCACAGCGGTAGCCGGAGCTCGAGTGAGCTCGGATCGGGGCTACGACCTGCAAAATAACGAATTGAAGCTCCCGCAAGGCTCTATGTGTTGCTGCGAAGTGTTTGGACGCACTGGCATGACCTAATGGTCGCCGGAGCTATGCCAGCAACAAGCTCGAGCAGCGGTCGTTCTCGGTCTCGATGAACGCGACGGCTAGAGGACGGGAAATATGCGGGAAAGAGAGGGGAAATGCAGCGGAGCTCACTGGGAGGTCGTTGGGCAGCTCAACGTGCTTGGGGACGACTTAGGAGGCGACAAAACCACGACGGCGATCTCGGGTGCCCGAGGAGGAAGACGAGGGCGAAGACGGCTCAACAGGGCGTCCGGGCTCGTGCAACTTGTTGAAGAGGAAGAAGAGGTCGACGCAGAGCTCGGAGACAGGTCGAGGGGGCATGGCAATGGCGGTGGCTGCGGCTGCGCTCGGGTGGGTGCGCGTGAGAGGGACAGGGGAGGGGATGAGCACGGGGGGATGAGTGAGAGGGCCCGGATGATGCGTGGCGTCTCCGTGGCGTCGTCTAGGAGCACCAGGGAAGAGCCAGGCAGGCAGGGAGGGAGGAGGTGGCCGGCGCGGGGCGGCCACGCGCCTCCGTCCTTCTGGCGAGGGAGGAAGACGACAGGGAGGAGGCGGTGATGGGCTGCGCCGGCCAGCTGCAGTGCTGGGCCGGTTGGTGGCGCCAGGTAATATTCTTCTCTTTCTCTCTCTCTCTCTTAATTTTCTTTTCTATTTCTGTTATTTTGTTTTGATTTGATTTAGAACATCAAATCATTTTTATAAATTTCTGTAAATTGTTATGTGAGCTCAGGACTAGCCCAAGTTCACATGCAACTTACAAAAATGTTTGGGCTTTATTTCTTATATAACATAAATAAATCCAACTCAAATATGTCATTGATTTAATTCAAAAGGCCCAAAATAAATTATGTTTGTGACTCCAAAAATATTGGTTTGAATTTTACCTCATGCCAATATTTTTACGGAATAACTGGAACATTTTTTTGTACTCATTTGATGAGATTTAAATGTTGGTTATTTTTAGAGGTTTTCTGAGGCTTTTGAAAATTCCTCAATTCAAATTCCTTGAATTTAAACATGATGCAACACCAGATGCTAGCACTTGGCATTATCAGAACTAGGGACGTGACAACTCACCCCCACTAAACAAGAATCTCGTCCCGATATTCAAGACATGAGTTAAGAAGACAGAGGGGACACAAAGCTAATATGATCTTCACGATTTAACTGTCCTTCTCAAAGATGTTTATTCATTGCTTTCAAGATTTTCATCCAACATGATAACGTTAGAGAGAAACTCTATCAGAAAGGATCATTGAAACTCTTCATACCAGGCTAAGGCAATTCACAAACGATCGATTGAAGGATTTCTAAGAAATGGCATACCTAGTTTGAAAAGAGAGCTAGGGTTTTGAGACAACTGGGCATTGGAAGGCACATTCGATTGTTACCGAGGATATAACCCAGTGACCGAGCGTGCTCTCAAGAAGTTGAGCATTTCCATATTCATTAAGGTTTTACCAACATCTGCGTCAAGGATCCTGGAAACACAACATACTACCATGATGAATAGTGACGGATGATGCAGATGCAAAGGAAGACAACAACTTCTCATATTTCACCTTAGCGAGGCAAAGGAAACAAAATCTGGATGATCGACCAAGAGACATTTAGCATCTGGCTTCTAATGTTCTCCTTGATGTGCTAGCACAACCCATTTATAGATATGGTATGTATCTAGAACATCAAGTAAAAGGTCGGACTTCGGGAGCACAAGAATCCATAAGGAACAACCACTTGAGTAAATCCTACGAAATCCTTATGGGGAGGCGGCCAACTTCCTCAATCAAGATACTGCAATAATAGGTCCCGGCTGGGTGTGTTGGCCACGACATCCACTTTATCGGGTTACAGAGAGACCAATATTATAGTTCTTGGAAGACATTCTAACCATCATATATGCCTGAGATTCAGATCTGGTTGGTGTCAGAATATTCCAGACTCATCAAGTCTAGAAGGAAAACTGAAAGTGTGCAACACAATTCGACGAGATGAGTTGCGAGTTCCTCGGGGAATGAACTACGATAGCAAGCTCCAAAACATAAGCTGGTTCCGCTACACACATGTGAACACGTTGTCCCAGACAAGCATGACCATGTAGTAGTCTTATAGTAAAAACACTACTGAGTTCTGGTTGGGAACCATCAACGAGGATATCGAAGTCCTAACATAAGTCCAGATTAGCTCTTATGAAGGAACTCCTTTTCCTTGAACAAGTCAATCAGTGGCTTGGTGTGCTATAGAATTCATATGGAACGAACATGATCAGTCTAACAGACCACATAATACTTCGCACGTGCATAACTGACTTGGGATGATTCCAGAGGAAGTAAAAACAAGCTTTCTCGAATTCACGGCGGCATCTTGCATCGAATGCACATGAATTAGAGGACGTCACTTCATACACCAAACATATACTTCATGAACGGGACATGAATGTAATGTTTACAAAAGTTTCCAACACTAGATGGATGTTCAACATGATCATGGAGAAGATAAAATGCTGCTGATGTGCTCAACATCAAGTCATCAGGATGACCATATAAATGGAATTCCATATTTATGTGAACAAGGACATAGCATTGGTCAGACCAAAGGATGTAATGGTGTATGCTCGAGGAATCAACCACGAGTAAGACAACATTACGAATATCATTGGTTCTAATTTGATTTGAGGATAGCCCACACTCAAATCAAAGTTTTGACAAGACAACAAATCCAACAACTGATCACGAGGACCAATCGGTGAGAATATCATCTTTCTTCAACACACACACACACACACACACACACACACACACACACACACACACTAGGATATCCCTTTCGAATGAACTGATTCGGACAAGCTTTTACCTTCCAACTCTCCAAGTTGTTGTTTAGCTTATCCAACTAGCTCAGGGTATCCAACACGGATTCTTGGAGAAAGGGTGGTTACAAGAACCAACTTGATCAAGAGCTGAACATAGCGATCAAGGAACAACCTGGTGATACTTCCGAGAAGATATTCAGAAAATCACGAACCACCAATATGTTTCTAAGCTCGAGAACAATTTTGCTTTCCAGGGCAAGACGATATGATCAAAGAGCGAGGGATTGACACAATCCTAACTTATTGATCGAGGAGTGCACCGGAAATAAGGACTAGGTAGCACGATCAACCTTAGGGTGATGATTCAATAATCAACACGCTAAGAATGAGGTTGTTTTCCATTTAACTACCAAGCAACGGAGTTGCTAGGAGTATAGATTTCACACATCACGATTCACTTGTCGGCATTCCGGTTGCAACAACACGGAACCGAGGAATGAATAATGATGGCGAGAAGTATCACTACGTCAAGAATTCATAAGAGGGTGTGCAATTCCCATGACATTCTTGATGTAAAGATGGTAATACTCCAAGGTAAAACATAATCAAAAGCGGGATTAGTATTTGATCTGCGGAACACAACTGCTTTGACCCAATCCTGGATATGGATGAGGTACTGGAGTTTGTTTCTCCTAGTCATTCTGGAATATAATGGCTTGACAGAGCTCAAGAGTAAAAGGCAATGATGAACATGAGTGCACATTTACTCCTGACTATCAATTGATAGAGGAGGTCAGAAGAAAACTAAGGCGGGACAACCCAGAAGAACATATGATTTTCTGAGTTGTGATGCATGGACTAGCATGTCAAACGAGTTCAACATATTTCTTCCGGATAACCCATGTAGAAAGGTTGAACTGGCAGAGTCACAATATAGAATCGAGAACTCGTCAAGAGTACTCTGGTTGTGATGTGTTGATCGGATCAAACTTCTGCCGTAAGTGGTTCATAGTATTTGGAAGAAGGAAATACCACGGACCTCGAGGACTAATGCAAAGGTTACTAATATCCTAAAGTAACGAGCAAAGACTATCAACATGAGGTAAGTAGGGTGAGGCTCGGGTTCAAAACCCAGGAATAGAATACCTACCAACTAAATGGAATCATGGGATGCTTTTGAAAATGATGGCCAGAATCATCACACTTCATCACACTTGGACATAGAACATGGCGAGATTACTAGGTGATACTCTGGACACCTAGGGTCATCATAATAGCTCCAACATATACGTCGAGGCAATAGAGTACCTCAACTAACTGATTAGAATAGTTAATCTGGCCCAAAGGGACATCAGCAGCAGGAGGAAGGGATTTGCAAATGCATCAGACTATTTAGATATCCGGGGTGACTCGGACAGCATAACGGCTGTAAAGGATCGAAAATATTTGAGACAAGCTACAAAAATGGTGGCATAACCACTTGATCATCATAATATCATGCTTCTGAGACCAAGTATGAACACACAGAGGTCTTAGAAACTGAACTGGGATTAAATCCAACAATCTTATAAGTCTAGAGATTAGTAACACGTGATCCTGATAAAAGGAAGATAAATCCTAGTTCTTAACCCCGTAGGAAAGATAAGATGTCTCGGATCATAAGGCATAAGGTATAAGGAGTAAAAAGAGCCTTACGTTCCATCCCACAATCAATTCCCTTATATAACTAAGAATTTCTAGACTCAACTTCGACCAATTTGGCTTGGTAATCCTACACGCAGTCAAGCCCTGATACCAAAGCTATCAGGACCCCGACTCAATGGCACACCGATCTAGCATGTAACACCTCATATCACTTTGCGGCCTCATGCACGGTATTCCCACGGGTGTCGCCTTACCAGGACCGGGACCGTTTGCACCTTTTGGCATACGTATATGATAGTGTCGCTAGCATCCATATGACAAGGAGCCCAGGCAGACATGGCTAGTTGTGAACCCAAAGTGGCACTAACTTATAAGGACAGACATACATGACCCAGCAATGAACGTGTCGGTCAACAGACAGTGAATCCAGGCTGTAGCAACTGGGCTAGCAGGACTCCAATAAACCGGGCTGTAGCAGGCTAACAGGACTCCGATAGACACCGCATGACATTTCCCTGAAGGAACAGACACAGGAACGAAGAAGTACACATGCCGGCCAGCCTAAGTGTTCCGGAGCAGTAGCAAGCTACCAAGGCTCAGTGGAAGCACTAGGTGGCATTTCCCGGTAAGAGAGGCTACCAAGGATAAACAACTAGATAGTCAGATCCCACACATACCAAGCATTTCAATAACATACACACAATATGCTCGATATGTGCAAATACAACATGGCATCACAACATGACTCTACAACTCAAGTATTTTATTCAATAGGCTCCGAGGAGCGAGATATTACAAACATGGGTCTCATGACCCAGCATTCAGAGCACACAAGTCAAAGCACATGCGTAAGCTTAACATGTCTGAGTACAGACATCTACAAATGAAAAAGATTGAGAAGCCTGACTAACTACAAGATTCTACCGAGAGCACAAGATCGTAGCTGAGGTAACAAGCTAAACATTGAAGTCCACGCGGTACTACTAGTTAGACTGAAGTATCTCTACAAAAACATAAAATAGGCAAACGTGAGTACAAATGTACCCAGCAAGACTTACATCAGAACTAACTATATATGCATCATTATCAACAAAGGGGATGGTAGGGTTTAACTGCAGCAAGCCAGCTTTGACTCGGTGGCTATCCTGAACTACGACTGCAAGTATCTCTTTTGAGGTGGCGCACACGAGTCCACATATTCACCAACCAATACACCAATATGGATCCCCTCCCATCTTCCTACGAGAACGCCATCCATAGCACTGACGCTTATCTTGCGCATTTGAGAGTATCCACTTTCATTTGTCTATGAACTGTATAGGCAACCCAGAAGTCCTCTACCGCGGACACGACTATTCGAGTAGATCATATTAACCCTGCAGGGGTGTACTTCTTCACACATGCTCTCACCACTTACCGCCATTTACACGACATGTACTCGGCAACCTTCAAGCGGAAGCCCAGCGACGGTGTTGGCCATGACCTGACTAACCACACAAGTCTCTCGTCCAGGTTTATCGCCTATTCGGGTTCCATCCGCAAGGAGATCCGGCCGGGGTGTCGCTCACGGCCCCAATCGATGTGTGCAGGGTTCCCAAGCCCACCATCCGGGTGCCACTTGGTACACCAGGCCACTGTGCCTAGTCTGTCCCAAGACCACCTGTACCGGGTGCCACTTGGTTGACTACTAGCACTACCTACAAACACCAGAAACTAGTTGCAACTCCTGGACAGAGATCGAGTTGATTAATAAGTCGAGAGAGTCAATTAAGGATCCCAATGTGTTGTAGTAGTTGTTCATGGATCACAAATACAGGACTCAGTTCCTGAGGACGGCTGCAATGAGACAACCCACCATGTACTCCTAAATGGCCTCTCACCGCTACCTTTACCAAATCGTGTTCACACACTTAGCTCACACACAGTAGGACATGTTCACACACCTTTGTTTCCTCCCCGATGAATTAGACCTGACTCTACTCTAACAGTAGCACGCATGACAAACAAGCATGAATGAGTGGGCACAACAGGGCTCAAACAACTCCTACTCATGCTAGTGGGTTTCATCTATTTACTGTGTCAATGACAGGTCATGCAGAGGATAAAGGGGTTCAGCTACCACAGCAAGTAACAAACGAATCATTGTTGTCCTAACACAGTAAAAGAGAGCAGGAGAGAGAGAGTGGGATTGTATCGGAATGAACAAGGGGTTTTTGCTTGCCTAGCACTTCTGAAGATAGTATAGCTCTTCATCGGTGTCATCGAACTCATCGCTAAAACCACGTCTATCGAGAGGGGACAATTATGGGCAACACAGAAGGAACACAATCAATGCAATGCAACAATATGATGCATGATCATGACATGTCAATATGTTGTGTTTTTGAGCTAATGCAACTAGCAACAATTTAAATGAAGTTGGTTTGAACCCAAGGTTCAAAATCAAACTCCATGTGTGATGGATTAAATGCCCTATAATTGATTTCTCCTAAACAGCAGCCATAAGTTGCTCTAACATGCATGAAAATGGTACAAATGGCTAGATTGGATTTTTTTGATCATTTTTCATATATAACTTATTTCATTTGGAGTTGCGGTTGATTTTATATGATTTTTAGAAGTTTTGGATATTTTTTTAAATTTCCTGAATTAAAAATAAATCCAGAAAAGGTTATCTGCGTCAGCATGTCGTTGGGGTGACGTCAGCAAGTCAAAGGCGCCAGCCCAGGTCAAATTGAGCAGTGGGTCCTGTGTGTCAGTGACTAACTAAACTAACCTAGTTTAATTAGCACTAACCTAGGTTAAACTAATTAGGATTAAACTTGAACTAGATTAATTGGCCGGGCGGGGCCCCCATGTCATGGACTCTGGGGAGGTCAAACCCCTCGTCGAAAAAAGTCAAACCCGCCGGCGAGGTCAGCGGCGGCCGCGGGCTTCGGAAAAGCTGCAAGAGCACGGCTGGATGCGCTGGAGGCAGCTCTAGGATGCTGGCGGCCTGACACATCAGATGGTGGTGGTCTCCTGGCCTAGAATGGCTTGTATCGTCACCGGTGACGACCACAGCGGCGTCCGGAGCTCGAGCGAGCTTGGGGTCAGGGCTACGGCGTGCAAAAGGACGATCTAAAGCTCCTGCAAGGCTCTACGTGTTGCTGCGAAGCGTTTGGACGCACTGGCATGACCTAATGGTCGCCGGAGCTATGCCGACGACAAGCTCGGGCGGTGGTGGTTCTCTGTCTCGATGAACGCGACTGCTAGAGGACGGGAAAGATGCGAGAAAGAGAGGGGAAATGCAGCAGAGCTCACTGGGAGGTCGTTGGGCAGCTCAACGTGCTTGGGGACGGCTCGGAGGCGACAAAACCACGACGATGATCTTGGGTGCCCGAGGAGGAAGACGAGGGCGAAGACGGCTCCACAGGGCGTCCGAGCTCGTGCAGCTTGTTGAAGAGGAAGAAGACTTCGACGTGGACCTTGTAGATGGGTCGAGGGGGCATGGCAACAGCGTTGAGCGCGTGGAAGGCGAGCGGCGGCTGCGGCTGCGCTCGGGTGGGTGCGTGCGAGAGGGACATGGGAGGGGATGAGCACGGGGGGAGGAGTGAGAGGGCCCGGGGGGTGCGTGGCGTCTCCGTGGCGTCGTCTTTGAGCACCGGGGAGGAGCCAGGCAGGCAGGGAGGGATGAGGTGCCCGGCGCGGGGCGACCACGCGCCTCCGTCCTTCTGGCGAGGGAGGAAGACGACAGTGAGGGGGCGGTGGTGGGCTGGGCCGACCAGCTGCAGTGGTGGGCCGGTTGGTGGCGCCAGGTAACATCAAATCATTTTTATAAACTTTCTATAAATTGTTATATGAGCTCAGGACTAGCCCAAGGTCACATGCAACTTACAAAAATGTTTGGACTTTATTTCTTATATAACAGAAATAAATCCAACTCAAATATGTCATTGATTTTATTCAAAAGGCCAAAAATAAATTATTTCTGTGACTCCAAAAATATTGGTTTGAATTTTACCTCATGCCAATATTTTTATAGAATAAGAGGAACATTTTCTTGGACTCATTTGATGAGATTTAAAAGTTGGTTATTTTTAGAGGTTTTCTAAGGCTTTTGGAAATTCCTCAATTCAAATTCCTTGAATTTAAACATGATGCAACACCAGATGCTAGCACTTGGCATTATCAGATCTAGGGATGTGACAATAGATGGTAGCTAGCTAGTACTACTTAATTAATTACCTTGGATCAATACCAAAACAACTTTTCTTTCCATTGGCCTGGAACCGTTTTGATGTACTTATCCCAAGCCCTGCCCACCGGCAAAGAAAATGAATAAAGGAGTTATTAATTAGTTGATCTCAGGAAATGACGAACTAAAGAGGTCGACATATAGTTAGATAATGATTGAAATTACTTGTTGACCATCCCCTTCATGATTTCGTACTCAATAACTAGTTTAAGTAGCGAGTTCAGTACTTCAACTTTTGCTTCGTCAACTTGAATGATTAACAAGATCCAGTGGAAACTACATGCGCACACATTTGCATGTATAAATTAAGAGGGCATGTGCATAACACTCATCAACTACCCTAAACCCTATACACTTATTAACATCTAGCTAGTAAGCAAAAACAGAATTTGTAGTACAAGATAGTGTGACTCACCCAAAGTTGTAGGAAGTAGTATATCTCGATTCGTATTTAGGCGCTTCAAGAACTGTCGTCAGCTTTTCTCTGTTTCTTTTCGATAGAATTGCTGTGACCATGTCTCTTGACTAATGGTATTTGGGTCAATGAACCCAATGCCATTGCATCCAGCTTTTTTCATTTCATAGATCTTCATTCTGCATAATATCACAGACAATAATATAGTGAGGATACACTACAAGAAATATGTAAACTTGTGACCACCACTATTGGTCACTGAAAGGTCATGGTTTTTCATTTGCGACCTTTTTGTGACCAAAAACAGAAGGTCCAAAGCTGGCAGTCGTAAACTGACTATAGCGACCTTTCTTCTGGAATGGTCGTGGACGTTTATGACCAAAATACGTCTAGTGTGGCGTTTTGGTCACTAGCAACCTCCCCAAGCCACGTAGGCATCCAGCGTGGCAATCTGATGTGGCACAAGATTCAGCCCAGTCCAATAAGATTTTCTACATGGGCTGAGCCCAACAATTCGGCCTTTTAAATATTTATTTTTCCTATTAATTTTTGCTAGCTACATGGGCCTAGCGCAACAACTCATCCTTTTTATTTCTAGATGCGTCCTTTTACAGCGTATGATCTTTTACTTTTTGCTATTATATTTTCCACTGTTTTACATTTGTCCCAAATATCATAATATCATACACTGGTCCCACACATCAGAAATTTCAAATGTGCTCAAATTATTTTGATAAGTGGGTCGCATGAGTCATGTTTTCATTGCAGCATTTTCAAATCACATACATAATTACTATTACATATGAAATGGGAATTGTAATTCTGAAACATACATTAAATTCACAGAGAGAAGATACATTAAATCACATACATAATTACTATTTATTCACAAACAGAGAGAAGATACATTAAATTCCCAGATAACCCAGCTATTATTACATAACTTGCTATATAAGAATGTCTTGGAGCTTCTTTGAACATCTTTCGTCTTGAGTTTACTCAAAATATCTGCGAACAAGAAAACAGAACAACAAGGATAAGGTGAATAACAACAACAACAACAGGGGGTGCTACTTAGTAGTAAGATCAAGGATGGAATGTAAGAATGCTTTGTTGTAATTGATAACTAAAATCAACAATAGCTCAAAGTGGCAGTAGCTAAAACACAATCTCAGAAAAAGCATATAGTTGATGTGACATAACAAACTAGACAACCAAGAAATTGATTTGACATAGCTAGTTTCCAGCAATATCCAATGACAAATTGATGTCACATATATGTATCTATCATGCAAACAGCGGATGTACTATACTGATAACATTAGACTAGAAATAAGAGCCTCAGAGATCTTGGTGGTTAAGATCATCAAGTGGGATAAACCCATTAAGAGTAGCAAATATTTTGATAACATCACAGGCTCTGTTTGGCACGCAGAAAATTAATCAGTTGAAGAAGAGGCGAGGTTTGGCATCACTGCATTTTACAGTTCCAAAACAGACAGACAGAGTCAGGAATCGGCAGCAAAGCAAGTATACGTATATAGGAATCTCTACTTGGAACCTAGAGTAAGAAGCACGGCTAGAAGAGCCCAAGAATTAATTAATCCCGTGTTATTCGTTAACTGGAATGTACATGCATCATCAACAGAGAGGTGTGAGCTTTGGACTTAATTGGTTGTGAGAATGGACTGGACTGTTCCAAATACGTGCATCATCATTAGTTCTGTGAAGCAAATCTACATATCATATTTCTAGAATGGGCGCACCCAGTTGCTCACAAGTAGATTCAAACCCAACTTGTAATGCAATGATGTTTCTTGTACAGTATTACTATAGTTACCTAAATTGCCATGGGAATATTGACAGCAGAAATAGAGGAACGAGAAGTAAGCTAAATTAGAGCTAGCAGTTCCAAACAATCACTAAAAACAGCAGCAAAAGCAGACACAGATGCCCGCCAGAGCCATTCCCACAGGCAAAGCAAGCTCCTTAAGCCCTCTCGCCACGGATCCTCAAAGAGACCCACCAGGTAGGCCTCTGCAGCCTCCTGAAGGGCCAGCACCGCATGGCTCTGGAAGCGGAGGTCAGTCTGCACAGACAGAACAGGATGGTGCTTTTAGTTTACCTGATTCATCATACTATAAGAGTTGACACAACAGGAGCATCACAATGTAGTGCACAAGTTGATTGATCACCTTGAAGTCCTGGGCAATCTCCCTAACAAGCCTCTGGAATGGAAGTTTCCTGATGAGTAGCTCCGTGCTCTTCTGGTACTTGCGGATCTCACTGCAAAGTCAAGCACAAAATTTACTCATTTGAGAATACTTCAAAACAAAACTATAACACATGCTAGTATAGGTTGGAAGATTTTACACACCGAAGAGCAACAGTTCCAGGGCGGTAACGGTGAGGCTTCTTCACAGTTGTGGGAGCAGACTTACGGGCAGCCTGTCAAAAAGCAAAGTAGAGCACATGGTTAAATTAACAATAATACCATGATAGTCCATATACATTAGTAGGATATCTGGTCATAAGCTAGCAATGAAGGTTGAGGTTCAAATTATACCCAGTTCAATTTACCTAAACAATAAATAAAGACATGGCATAAGTAAACTATCAATATTGCAGTCACAAACTTGGTGGCTAGCTGCTTCCTAGGAGGCTTTCCTCCAATGGACTTACGAGCAGTCTGCTTAGTACGAGCCATGAGCAAAACCTTGGTTTACCTGAAGCAAAAATAGAACATACTCAAATCTATAAATTGAATATCACAATAACACAACTGTAGTCTTCTCATAACCAGTAAATTGTGCCTGGCACCTTGTTGCTAGCAAATCCATTCAATAACTATAGAGTCCCAACAATCATCAGCCTAGAATACCTACCAAAATTTTGTACATCAAAAGCTAACAACATCATACAACACAGCTATAAACCCCTTCAGATAGAAAGCAGTGTATTTCCAACTAAAACTTTTCATTCAAAAGATCAGACCCAAGATAGAATTCCACTTCAGATGAAAGTCCTGATCTACCTTTAGCATAGTTTGTTCACTCGAAAGACATATATAAAGATGACACACTAAAAACTGTAGCCTAGTACTTTTTTTAACACTAAAGAAAACAAGGCTACCATGATCACCTAATTTTGCAAACAGAAGCAAGAAAAGAAATAGCAGTCCACTGATAAAAATATGCTTCCTAGTTATCACATGTAATGGTTGAACATCAACTTCACATAGTTATGTGCACATGATTTTAGTAATTAGCTAACTGGCAAGTTGATACAATTCAGATACAATAAATGTGAATGTGCATGTACTCAATGTGCATGTACTAAGAAGCCAAGAACACTGAAGAATTTACTGATTGAACAAGCAATGGTCATTTCACACTAGTAGAAAAAGGGTCAAACGTGAAGCACATTAGTGTCGGTTTGTATTAGAGCCGGCACAAATGTATACATTAGTGCCGGTTCCAACGGCTAGCCGGGCCGCTCTCATTAGTACCGGTTCGTGGCTAACCTTTAGCACCAGTTCGTGCCACGAACCGGTACTAATGAGGGTGGTGGCAAGATGTTGCCAGTCTGGGCCCCCTCCAGCACCTTTAGTACCGGTTCGTGCCACGAACCGGTACTATAGGTCCTCCTGCATATAAACCCTTCGTCCAGCTCGCTCTGTTCTTCCCCCTTTCCCCTCTCCTCTCCTCTCTGTTCTTCCTCTTCTCCCCTCGAGCTCATCACACATTTTGCCCAAAATTTGTCAAGATTTGAAGGCCCCCATCCATTCAAGTGATCACAAAGGTTAGCTCTTGCAATGCTTTATATAGTTATTAATTTGTGAGTTTAGTAATTTGGGAGGAAATATATATATGTGCTAGTATTTGATTTATATGCAATTTGAGGTCAAAATAACACTTAGTTTGCATATGTAGGTGTGGTTTACTTAGTGCCTTCTAAATCTCTGTCGTAACCACCGTCGATCGCCCGCATCGTCCCGTCGCCGGCACCACCTTGTGGTGAGCCTCTTGTTCATGAAATTTTATATAAAAAATTGATGTTTGTGTGATTTGGATATATAGTTACTCATATAATAATTATCTTACCCGTACGTTCTTTGTTATACATAGTGCCATGGTTTTGATATTCGTCCCCGTCGGCCCTCGTCCTTGTTATGATTCGGATGTGGTATATTCTCTTTTAAAACTATTTGTTGCATTTCGTGTTTATGAAAAATTATGCCCATCAAGTTGACATAGATATTTTTATCTAGGAGGTATGTGAACCGGAAATTCCAACCGACCCTATTGTCGAGAGGTTAAATTTAGTTGAAAGAGAAAACGAGTACTTGAAAGAAAAATTGAAAAGAATTGAGGGGGAGAAGATGGAATTGGAGTTGCATGTTGCCGATGTCGTCGATGATCACAAGATCAAGAAGGAGAAAATGCGCTTGAAGATTAGAAAGATTAGAAAATATGCCATCGATAGTGAGGCTTGGTATTATTATGTTGTTGGATCAATTGTTACCTTAGTTGCGATCTTGATCGCATTTGTTGTTGCATTTAAATGCTTTAGCTAGAGAGTTATTTGTTTGTTGCATTTAAGTGTTGTATGAACTTTATGTATGAACTTGTATTAATTTGGTCTATTCGGTGTTGTGTAATGAAGATGAGCCGGCAATGGATGTACGATGACTGATGCTCTCCCCAGTTCGTTGAGGGCGTGCATACTTTTCTGCTTGCGGCTGAGGCAAACAAGCGGGCGGATGGTTTTATGCCTTGTCCATGTGCTGGCTGTAAGAATGGTCGCAATTACTCTATGTCAAGAACCATTCACGTCCACCTGTTTGAGTCCGGTTTCATGCCCCACTATAATGTTTGGACCAAGCATGGAGAAAGAGGGGTTATGATGGAAGACAATGAAGAAGAAGAGGACGACGATAGCCATCCTGGCCAAGGGTTCCCTGAATACGATGATACAACAATGGGGGAAGAAGCTGAGCCGGTAATGCGGGAAGAAGCTGAGCCGGCAATGCGGGAAGAAGCTGAAGAAGAGGCATCAGATGAGCCCGTTGATGATCTAGGTCGGGCCATTGCCGATGCAAAGAGAAACTGCGCAAGTGATTTGGAGAAGAAGAAGTTGCAGCGCATGTTAGAGGATCACAAAAAATTGTTGTACCCGAATTGCGTAGGTGATAAGAAAAAGCTGGGCACCACACTGGAATTGCTGCAATGGAAGGCAGAGTTGGTGTATCTGACAAGGGATTTGGAAAGTTGCTGGTAATGATAAAGGATATGCTTCCAAAGGACAACGAATTGCCCGAGAGT
Organism: Triticum dicoccoides; assembly: GCF_002162155.2. Taxonomy (NCBI): domain Eukaryota; kingdom Viridiplantae; phylum Streptophyta; class Magnoliopsida; order Poales; family Poaceae; genus Triticum; species Triticum dicoccoides. The sequence goes on from NC_041385.1 coordinate 835,273,805, forward strand.
ACGTACGAAGCAAAGAAGGCTGTCTGCCCTCTAGGGTTAGAGGTGCAGAAGATACATGCCTGCCCTAATGATTGCATCCTCTACCGCGGTGAGTACGAGGATTTGAACGCTTGCCCGGTATGTGGTGCATTGCGCTATAAGATCAGGCGCGATGAGCATGGTGATGTCGAGGGCGAGCGCCCCAGGAAGAAGATTCCTGCCAAGGTGATGTGGTATTCTCCTATAATACCACGGTTGAAACGTTTGTTCCAAAACAAAGAGCATGCCAAGGCGATGCGATGGCACAGAGAAGACCATAAGAAAGACGGAAAGTTGAGAGTACCCGCTGACGGGTCACAGTGGAGAAAAATCGAAAGAAAGTATGGGAAGGAGTTTGCAGATGACACAAGGAGCATATGGTTTGGTCTAAGCGCAGATGGCATTAATCCTTTTGGGGAGCAGAGCAGCAACCATAGCACCTGGCCTGTGACTCTATGTTTGTATAACCTTCCTCCTTGGTTGTGCATGAAGCGGAAGTTCATTATGATGCCAGTGCTCATCCAAGGCCCTAAACAACCCGGCAACGACATTGATGTGTACCTAAGGACATTAGTTGAAGAACTCTTACAACTATGGAATGGAACAGGTGTACGTGCATGGGATGAGCACAAACAGGAAGAATTTGACCTAAAGGCATTGCTGTTCATGACCATCAATGATTGGCCTACTCTCAGTAACCTTTTAGGACAGACAAACAAGGGATACCACAGATGCACGCACTGTATGGATGATACCGGCAGTATATATTTGAATAGTTGTAAGAAGAATGTGTACCTGGGACATCGTCAATTTCTTCCGAGCAGGCATCCCTTAAGAAAGAAAGGCAAGCATTTCAAAGGTGAGGCGGATCACCGGACGAAGCCTCGCCACCGTACTGGTGTTGATGTACATGATATGGTCAAGGATTTGAAGGTGATATTTGGAAAGGGTCCTGGCGGACAACCTGTTCCAAAGGACGCTGACGGACGCGCACCCATGTGGAAGAAGAAATCTATATTTTGGGACCTGCCATATTGGAAAGACCTAGAGGTCCGCTCCGTAATCGATGTGATGCACGTGACGAAGAATCTTTGTGTGACCTTCTTGGCTTCTTGGGCGTGTATTGAAGACAAAAGATACACCTGAGGCACGGGAGGACCAGCAACATATGCACGGAGAAGAAGGCATATATCAGGGTCATGCAAGCTACGCTCTTACCAAAGAAGACAAGGAAATCTTCTTTGAATGCCTGCTCAGTATTAAGGTACCGTCTGGCTTCTCATCGAATATAAAGGGAATAATAAACATGGCAGAGAAAAAGTTCCAGAACCTAAAGTCTCATGACTGCCACGTAATTATGACGCAACTGCTTCCGGTTGCATTGAGGGGGCTTCTACCGGAAAACGTTCGATTAGCCATTGTGAAGCTATGTGCATTTCTCAATGCAATCTCTCAGAAGGTAATCGATCCAGAAATCATACCAAGGTTACAGAATGATTTGGTGCAATGTCTTGTCAGTTTCGAGTTGGTGTTCCCACCATCCTTCTTCAACATCATGACACACGTCCTAGTTCACCTGTGCGAAGAGATTAACGTTTTGGGTCCTGTATTTCTACACTATATGTTCCCCTTTGAGAGGTTCATGGGAGTCTTAAAGAAATATGTTCATAACCGTGCTAGGCCAGAAGGAAGCATCTCCAAGGGCCATCAAAATGATGAGGTCATTGAGTTTTGTATTGACTTTATTCCTGACCTAAGCCGATTGGTGTTCCTGAATCGCGGCATAAGGGCAGACTGGATGGAAAAGGCACGCTAGGAGGGGAACAAATAATATGTATGGACGGACATTCTCTCACTGAAGCACACTACACAGTTCTACAGAATTCCGCCTTGGTGGCTCCGTATATGGATGAACACAAGAATTTGCTACGCTCCAAACACCCGGAGTGGTCTAATGACTGGATTACACGTGAACAAACCAGGAGTTTCGCCAGCTGGTTGCAGACACGTACCATGCATGACACCTCTATTGAAGATGACCTGTACTTGCTGTCCCAGTTACCATCTTCGAATATAATGACTTTCAAAGGGTACGAGATAAATGGTAATACATTTTACACGATCGCCCAAGATAAGAAGAGCACCAACCAAAACAGTGGTGTCCGCTTTGATGCAGAAACCAAGACAGGAAAGGAAACATATTATGTTTATATACAGGACATATGGGAACTTGACTATCGACGTGGTTTAAAGGTCCCTTTGTTTCGGTGCAAATGGGTCAATATGACACGAGGCGGGGTAATGGAAGACCCGCAGTACGGAATGACAACAGTGGATCTCAACAATCTTGCGTATGCAGACGAACCATTCGTCCTAGCCAATGATGTGGCACAGGTTTTCTATGTGGACATGTCTACCAAGCCAAGAAAAAGAAAAGATAAGGAAGCGAATGCATCGTACGATGAGCCAAAGCGGCACATAGTTCTTTCTGGGAAGAGAAACATTGTGGGAGTGGATGACAAAACAGACAAGTCAGAAGATTATGAAAAGTTTGATGAAATTGCTCCATTCACAGTGAATATTGACCCGAGCATCCCGTTAAATGATGAAGATTTTCCATGGTTACGGCGCAAAGGGACACACGCGAAGCAAAAGTTTCACACCCAAGGATCTGGGATGTGATCGGCTTCACTAGCTATCATCACTTTCTTCTGTGTTTCGCACCGAGAGGGGAATCTCTGTAATAGTTAGGGTAGTTATGTGTTTTGGCATTTGAAACGCGAAGAAATTTTATGTGCAAACAAATTCTTTCATGCCTTTACTGATTTTTAAAGTTAAGTTATTCACAAACTAGTGCTTCACACTAATTTCAAATAATTCAAAATTTAAACTATTCAAATTTGAAAATTACCGGCACTAACAGAAAGTTTGTAATTTTTTGTACCTAAAACAAAAATGTTCACAAAGAAACTCTAAATACACAAAAAAAATAAAGCAAAAAATAAAATAAAAAAAGCCCGCCTACTAGGCCAGAGCGGCCTGCATACGACTAGAAACCCAACCTGTCGTTGGGCCAGGATGCAGGCCCGCAAAGGCCAAGTGGGCCCACAGGGCTACAAAGAACACGTAGGCCCAGTAAGCCTGCTTTGTAGAGGAGCTCGAGAGAGTGACCGCACGGGGGTTTATAAACCAGTGCGATCGCCCCTCGGCTAGCGAGGTGGGACTAAAGTTGTCGCACCGCACCTGCGCCAGCGCACCCCCTTTAGTACCGGGTCGTGGCACAAACCGGTACTAAAGGGGGGCCTTTCGTACCGGTTTGTGCCACCACCCGGTACTAATGGGGGTCGCTTCCCGCCGCTTGGCCTGGCCAAAACAGGCCTTTAGTACCGGTTGGTGGATCCAACCGGTGCTAAAGGTGCCTTCTATATATACAACGGCTACGAAAATTTCAGTTTCCCTCTCTGTTCGTTCCTCTGTTTCCGTCTCCGTCGCCGTCGCCGCCGCCCTCGATCGTCTCCGTCGCCGCTCGTCTCCGTCGCCGCCCCCGTCCCCGTCGCCGCCCTCGTCTCCGTCGCTGCCCCGGGCTCGTCCCCGTCGCGCCGTCCCCGTCCCCGTCGCGCCGTCCCCGTCCCCGTCGCACCGCCCCGCCGTCGCCGCCCCGGCCGTCGCCTCGCCGTCGCCTCGCCCGCTGTGAGCCCTCCCCGAGCCCGTACACACACACACAAGCATGTTTAATTAGTTTAGATAATTAGTCTTCAATTAGTTTAGATTATTTAGATTATTATTTTGTATGTTTAATTAGTTTAGATAATTAGTGTTTAATTAGTACACACACACACGTATTTTGTATGTTTAATTAGTTCAGATTATTTAGATTATTATTTTTTCACTATTATATATGTATGAATGCATGTTAGACGGATATAATTAGTGTTTAATCAGTTAGAAATTAGTGTTATATAGAAATGTTAGAAATTAGTGTTATATAGAAATGTTAGAAATTTTAGTGTTATTTAGATTATTTAGATTAGCATAATTAGTGTTATATAGAAATGTTAGAAATTTTAGTTATCAAAATCCAATCATTAAAAAAATGTTACTTTTTGCGGGCATATAGCTAGTATTTGTTCTCGACGATGCCCGGCCCGCATCCTCGCCGTCGACCCGTCCGCGACGACGTCCAGCCGACCCATGTCCGGGACTGGGCTCCGCCGGGCTGGCACTGGGAAGTGCTGCCTGGAGGGGCGCGCCGCTTGATGAGGAACACGGCACCAGGTCCCGTCGTCGACCCTGATCTCGTTTGGTGGCGTTCGCGTGGGCCAGTTTCGGTGCGGAGGGACCCGGCCCTGCCGGAGGTGGTACGTCGCCGTGTCAGGGAGGAGGACGAGCATGTCCATCGCTACATGGTTGCGTTAGAGGGCGGCAGGTTCTCCAATACCTGGCAGTATCTTCAGGGATCTCACTTCAGCTATGATCCTGTGAGGGTTCCTTCTCTTTGGGTGTCCACCGCCCGCGCCGCAGGAACCGCGAGTGTCCTAGATTCTTTTGTAGTATTCGATCTTTAATTAGCTAGCTAGTGATGTACTATTCAATATTATATATTATTTGAGACGATGTATTCGAGATTATATCTATTATTCTAGACGAAGTATTTGAGATTATATATATTATTCGAGACGATGTAATTTGAATACTAAATTGTTTTATATTTCTTTTGAATTAGTTAAATAAAAGCTATGGCAGACAATACCGATAGAGAGGGAGAACAAACCATGTTCGATATGATACGTGGGACAAATGATGATCAGAATGAAGAAGATTATGACGGCTCCGAATTTCTAAACAACACCGGAGAGGGTGATATGATATTCGATCGCGACGACCGAATTGATGAAGTCATGAACTACGATTATGACGATGACGAAGAACATGTTGATCCTGAAACAACAAAGACCGGCGAGGTATATATATTAATATAAGCAGGTATCTGGTGATCATCACATGTTTTAAATGACTTGAAGATATATTAACGAATCGATCTTTGTTCTTTCAGCCATCCGGATCGAGCAAATCTTCAGGCAAAAGGACGAAATGAGGCCCGAACAAAAAGTTGAAGGAGGGCATAAAGTACAATATCGAGGCAGTCAGACCTAATGGTGAACCATTAGCGCCTAAGAAGATTGCGGACAAATTCATTCGTCAGTGCGGAGTTCTTGTGAAGGACCAACTCCCGATCTCCCTTCAAGAATGGAGAGAGCCAGCAAAAGACAAAAGACAAAAAGGCAAAGAGGACGCTGCTCCACGTCCAGATGTTACTTTTGTCGACAAGAATCAAAAAGATCTAATTTGGGATACTCTCATGGAATATTTCACCCTACCAGACTATTTCACAGAAGCAGATGTGCAGAAAGTCAAGGACGCTGCTCTTAGGAAGATGGCGGTTCCATTCAAGAACCACAAGAATCGTGAATGGGACAAGTACGTCAAGGGAGGAAGGAAGACTCCAGTATTCGAGGGAACACTAGAGAACCAACGTGCTCATTGGGACGATTTTGTGAAATTCAAGGATTCGGAATTAGCTAAGGAACGGTCTGGAATAAACAAGAAGAATGCCGAAAAAAGGATAAGTTCCATAAGCTGGGGCCAGGTGGCTATGCGGTGGCAATGCCTAAGTGGGATAAGTCTGAGAAAGAGATGGAGGATGCAGGTGACACTCCGGTTACTAAGAGCTGGCCCTCCAGGGTCATGACTTGGTTCTATGCGCATGGGGGGGGAGTTGGACCTGAAGACAAGCAATGTTTCGACGAGGGCAAGTCTGAAGGGAGCCGACGATGCGATACTTATTGCAATAGAAGAGGCACGATCGGGGGTGTTCCAGCCCAACAGAGAGACGACAAGCTTACGCGTGCCCTGGGAAATCCTGAACACCCGGGAAGAACACGAGGCAAGGGCGCTATTCCGTGGTATGAGGGGTTCTCAGACTGGAACAACGACTACAGAACCCGTGCGAGAAAGAAGATTGTGGAGGAGAAGAAGAGGAAGATGGAGGAGAAGCAGAGGAAGCGGGACTATGAACGCATTCAAGGCCTAGAAGCAAGTCAAGCGGAATTGTTAGTCAAATTCCAGCGGCAGGAGGAGCAGATCGACTCACTTACCCAGCAAAGGGGGTCTCAGCTGCTGCAGCAGCTAGCGAATGATCCAGCATTGGATAGCACCGCCCCATCCATGCCGAGAAGCAGCGTGGGTTCCGCCCCGGACGACCCAATGCTGGGTAGATACCCCATGGATGACATCACGGAGAACACTAGCTGCGAGCTACACGTCAAAATGAAGAACATATCCATGAAGGTGGCGGACGCCATTGCTTTTACAAATCCCCCCGAGGCAACCTTCCATTGCAACCCGATTCCAGCGGGCTATGCTCGTGTCTTGGTTGATGAGGTGGTGGACCCATATTCGGAGCTAGAGCTTGACTATCCTGGAGGTGACGACGAGCGCTTTCTCGGAGACGCCAAACATTGTATCATCCTATGGAAAAAGGATTGCATCATAATTCGAAGGCCACCGACACAGCGTCAGCCGACTCCTCGTCGAAGTCCGCAACCGAGTCAGTAGTCTCCCGCTCCTGCAAGTCCACCAAGTCCGGAAAAGTGTCAGGCCACTCCTCCTCCAAGTCCGGCAAAGTGTCAGGCCACTCCTCCTCCTCCAAGTCCGCCACAGCGTCAGACATCCACTCCTCCTCCAAGTCCGGCACAACCTCAGGCCACTCCTCCTCCAAGTCCGGCACAGCTTCAGGAGGCCACTCCTCCTCGTCCAACTCAGCCCCGTCAGCCGTCTCCACTGCCTCAGCAATCACAGAAGAGACACCCCGCAGCTATGGTGCGTAGCGGTACGAGTCGAGGTAGTACAGGAAGTACAGGCGGAGGCAAGCGATATAAATATGGTCCAAGCCTCACGCCTCTTCCGCAGAGGGCTTATGACAGGTCCGAGGAGGAAATCGCAGCCATATCGAAGTCCGAGGTGGAAGCCCATTTTGCACCGAAACCACCAACGCCGCCAAGGGAGAAAGTGCCTGAGGAAATGATTGACCACTTCATTCGTATGGCTCAACCACCAGCTCCCAAGCCTGTTGACACAGACTATGAGCGCCACATCAGGAAGTTAAATCGAGCACGTGTACGTAAGGAGGCGAGCTCGGGATCGAGCAAACAAGAAGCAGCTGTCAAAAAATGCGGGAAAACCATTCCCCATCTGGGAGAACAGGCGGCGCAATCGATCCCCTCGCTTGTTGTGCCAACAACACATGACAGTACGCGCGCCCAATATTATTGTGGGCAAACAGTTTACGTTCCTGAGGTGGGCAATATGGTAATAACGGAGGAGCATATAATGCAGGCTGCAGTTCTCAAAATCACTGTTGGACAACTCCTCGAGATCGAGCCCATGCCCGTGCTTAGAGAGGATGAAATAAAACGGAAATATGTCCGGGGCCAACCTTTGGTCGAGCCAGACAAGGTCAAGAACCTCCCAACGAGAATGTATGAATTGCATCAATGGTACATGGACATTACAAAGATTTTCGATCGATTGTCCCTCATGGTGAATGTCAAGGAGGATCATTACTACCATGAGAAAGCTGTGTCCGTTGAGTATTCTGAACTGTTTCAGTTATACAATCAAGACGCACTTGACAAATCTATCGTCAGTTGCTATTGTATGTAAGTGATTTCTTTCTGTAATTTAAGTCTCAAGCTAGCTGTAGTGATCCTTTTGATCAATCATTACCTGTAATTATCCTCACTATATTCTTTTCTGTGGTATTATATGCAGGATGAAGATGTATGAAATGAGAAAAGGTGGACGCTATGGCATTGGGTTCATTGACCCAAACACCGTTAATGAATACACATGGAAATTAGATGAATGTCATCGAAAGGCCGTAGAGGACAGCATGCTAGAGTTCTTGAAGCGCCTCAAATACAATGAAGATATACTACTTCCTTACAACTTCCAGTGAGTCACACTGTCTTGTACTACAAATTCTCTGTTTTTGCCTACTAGCTAGCTACATGTTTTTGCTTAAATATGCCCGCTTAATTAAGACATGCAAACGTGTGTGCATGCAGATATCACTGGGTCTTGTGTATCATTAAAGTTGACGCCGAAACAGTTGAAATACTGGACTCACTACTCAAAGAAAAAACTGACTATAACATCTTGTTTGGGATAGTCAACAGGTAATTTCAATCATTATTAATTATATATCTCGGCCTATTTAGTTCATCATTTCATGATATGAACTATTTAATAACCCCTTTATTCATTTTCTTTTTCGGCAGGCAGGGCTTGGGCAAGGTTCATTAGGGTCACGAACGGCGAATGGAAAGAAAAGCTTAAATGGGAAGACCCAAGGTAAGTAATTAAGTAGTACTAGCTAGCTAGCTAGCTGCCATCTCTTTAATTATCATGCTTGATTAATTATTATCTGATAAAATTCCATTCTCGTAAAGGCCATGAAGCAGGCGCAGGGGACTGATCTGTGTGCAATCTGCGTTTGCGAGAACATTCGCATGATGGCGTCCGAATGGAGCAGATCTCAAAGACAGGAATGGGTACGCTTGTCAAAACACTATTCACAATTTTTACACCATTATCGATATCTAGTCACACAACTAATACACATGCATATTGATCTCCTTCTTAACAGTTCAGAGAGGTGCGGGCGAAGCTCCTAGAAACGGAGCGCGTAGAAGCACTTCAAGAGGAAATAGCGGGATTTTTGCTCGACCAGGTCATAAATCCGAAGGGAGAATACTATTACCCGCTACCGCCCCCATGAAAACCACTTCCAATTGTCATCGTGCTCCGAAGGCACCAATTAGGCTATAATGCCATTGGCTCCGAAGGCAATGCATATGTAGGAGAAATTGTATATAGCTATACATGTGTGTATGTGTGAATTAATTAATATGATGGTTTGTGAGACATTGATGATATATATATGCATGATTGGTTCTACTAGAAATTCTATTTATATATATATATGCATAATGTGTACAATGTGTAGTATCGTAAAATACCAGCAAACGAAAAAGAATTAAAATGGAAACACAAAATTAAATGAAAAAGAAATCATAAAACTAAAACCCCCCAAACCTTTTAGTACCGGTTGGTCTTACCAACCGGCAGTAAAGGGCTCCAGGCCCCCGGAGCTGGCTCGTGCCACGTGGTTGCCCTTTAGCACCGGTTCGTGCTGAACCGGTACTAAAGGGGGGGGCCTTTAGTGACCACACTTTAGTGCCGGTTATGGAACCGGCACTAAAGGGCCTTACGAACCGGTGGTATTGCCCGGTTCTGCACTAGTTCATCCCAAACCACTAAGCTTCACACAACTAAATCAATGTCCTGGGAAGGAATCACCAAAAATTTTACCACATACAGTACAAGCACAATGAAGTAGCATACCGAATAGCAGAGCAGGTAGCGGGGGAGGAGAGGGGGGCTGAGGAGCGGTCGCTTGCCTTGGCGACGTAGTCCATCAAGGCAAATTTGAAGGCGATGCCGAGGCAGACGAAGAGGACGGAGACATTGGAGCAGGCACGCGAGAAGTCCCCCGCCTCCATCGCGGGCTACAGCTGCGGCTTGGCGACAGCCGCGAGCTGCTCGAACGATGCACCGATCCACTGCAGCGGCTTGTCCGCCTCGTTGGATCCCATCGGCATCGGTGGTTCTTAGCGCTGCTGTGGTGGTGCCCACGGCACCGAGGATCTCGCGGTTTCTCAGGGACTGGCTCGCCGCCTCCAACGCCGCCAGGGCCGACGCTACCATCGCGTGGCCAGGCCCACAGCCACGCGGTCGACGGGCGCCACGCGGATGCGGTTGTGGATCTGGGCCCCGACGGTGCGGACCCCCTCCGCCAAGGGCACCCTACTGCCGGCCGCCATGGAGGGGTTGGCCATCGAGGAGGAAGGGGTCTCAGGCCAGGGTGTCGGCAGGAAGTGGGGAGTGTCTCTCGGCTCGGCATGGAGGAGGCCGAGATTGGGGAGAAGCGGTTGGGTCGATCCAGAGATCTAGAGAGAAGGAGAGGAGGAGGAGTTGTGGGTTGGAGGGTTGGAGGGGATTGATCCATATGAATCTCGCCGGACAGAGGGCGCCAGAGGTGGTGGCGGATTGTAGGCGATTGATCCATATGGATCTCGCTGGACAGAGGGCGCCGGAGGTGGCGACGGCCAGGGAGGAGTGGAGCGCTAGGGTTCGAGAGTGAGAGAGGCGAGTGAGCACGAGGGGTTGGGTGCGGTTGGGTGCGTGGGAGGGAGTGCAGGTTGTGGGTTGGGCGACGTGGGTGAGACAGGCAGGCCGTTGGATCCAGGAGCATCCGACGTGATTAGGCACGATCCGCGTGAGATGCTCCTGGACCAATCAGAACGCAGTATACCAGTACTACATTTTTTGACCATCTAAATTGGTCGTAATCGACTAAAAGTAAGGTGCTAAATCATATTGGCTATTTTATGATCTGAAAAATAAAAATAAAAATAAAATACCTTCTCATGTTTCATCAAATTTGACCTTAGTTTTCAGGAATAATGACAAATCGAAATAAGACAAATATCTTTTAAAAGAGTTAGGAGAAATTAGTTTTTTAAAATCATTTTCCATTTTTAAAGTGTCCAAAATGAGTTTTTTTGTGAAGGACATACTATATATTTGTTGTAAAACTTTACCAGATCAATTTTCTAAAATAATAGGCCATATATAATGCACAACTGATGAAATAGTTGAGTGTCCAAAGCTTTTATCCACCTCCTGTGAAAAAGACAAATATCCGCCGATTCAGCTAGAAGCGGGTCAAATTTGAACTGTAGCTGCCTTGTAGTTTGCTCTTTATTTTTTCCAAAAATCATTTCTAGATACATAAGTATCTATTTAATCAGAGAAACACCGAAAAAATCCCAAGATTCAACCACTAGCTAGGAACGGTCATTCCCGCCGTTTTGACCGCATTTTGAAACGGGCATAAAAAATTCAACAAAATTCAAAAAATTGGGAGACCTTCGCATTGTGTCATTATATGTGGCCAACTTCCCAGGAAAAATAATAAACTTGTAATACGGTAATTATTTTAAAAAATTGTTCTCAGAAACGAGCTATCATGTGTGGATATCAATGGCTTTCAAGCCAAATGATAAATCTTATGGCCACATTTATGGCATAGTTTGTTCAAATGATCTCGTATTGTGCACAAGGGTGCATATTGGAATGGCAAACAATATTGCCTAATGAAGTTTTCATTTTCTTTGCACGGAAAATTCATTTTCCATTTTTCGTGTGCCCAAAAGGAGGTTTTTTTTGTGAAGGACCGACAAAATAATTATTGCAAAAATGGACCAAATCAATTTTATAAAATACTAGGACATATATAATGCACAATTGACCAAATGGTTGGGTGAAAAAAGTTTTGATCCACCTCTGGTGAAAAAGACAAATTGCCGTCGATTCAGGTGGAACGAGTCAAATTTGAACTGTAGCTGCCTCACAGTTTGCTATTTATTTTTTCCAAAAATTATTTCTAGGTACATAAGTATCTATTTAATCAGATAAACAGCAAAAAAATTCCAAGATTCAACCACTAGCTAGGAACGATCAAGCCCGCCGTTTTGACCGCATTTTGAAATGGGCATAAAAAATTCAAAAAAATCAAAAAATTGGAAAACCTTCACATTGTGTCATTATATGTGACCAAGTTTCCAGGAAAAATAATAAACTTGTAATACGGTAATTCTTTTTAAAAAGTGTTCTCAGAAATGAGTTATTAAGTGTGAAGATTCATGGCTTTCAAGCCAAATGATCAATCTTATGGCCACATTCATGGCATAGTTTGTTCAAATGATCGCATATTGTGCACAAGGGTGCATATTGGAATGACAAACAATGTTACCTAAGGAAGTTTTCATTTTCTTTGGACGAAAAAACCATTTTCCATTTTCTGAGTGCCTGAAATGAGTTTTTTTTGTGAAGGACCTACCATATATTTGTTGCAAAATTGGACCTAATCAATTTTATAAAATACTAGGAAATATTTAATGCACAATTGACAAAATGGTTGGGTGTCAAAATTTTTGATCCACCTCTGGTGAAAAAGACAAATTCCCGTCGATTCAGTTGGAAGCGGGTCAAATTTGAACTGCAGCTGCCTCATAATTTTCTATTTATTTTTTCAAAAAATCATTTCTAGGTAAATAAGTATCTATTTAATCAGAAATACATGGTTTGATGGCGAAACATCGAGGTTTGGATGGTGGCCGAGGGCCCCAACTCTAGAGCGCGTAAGCTCGCATGCCCGCCGCGTGGTCACCGCGTAACCGTGGTGTTGCCATGTGTTCTTGGCGGCCTAGGCATGTCTAGTGGTTTGGGCACTCCCCAGCTAGGTGCTAGGAAGAAAATCACAACATAAGATTCTCACGAGGAGACCGATCGATGCTCAAATATGAATAAGCAGCCAAGTGTTTGATTTGCGGTACGGGAAATGCACATGGCTAATGGGCATGAGTTTTGGCTGAGGATGATCAGTTACTAAGAAGACCGTCTTCACAAATTTTCACTTGAAAAGGAGGAGCCTAGGTGGTACTTGCTTTACAAAGTACCACACTAGACATAAATAGGAATGTTGAAGCTGGGCTCAAAATAATGAATGGATTGAGCTGGCATTTGGTGAAGGATGGTTATTTGGGCATAGGAAAGCACTGTAGAAAATGGATACTATTTGGCCATGCCAAAGTGGTACTTCCTTCACAAAGTGCTGCTCTGAACAGAATAGGAAAATGAATATTTTCGAATTATTTTTGAACTAGGCAAGGAATGTTTTTGACATATTTGATGAAGATATGATCCAAAACATTTATGAGAATTTTTGGGGAATTTTTGGAATAACAGAAATATAGGTTGCTTCACAACCTAGGGCAAAAACTGCCACATGGACATGGCGCATAGGCAAAACTGATGAGATGGCGCCTAGTCATCACAACCCACCACAATCTACAAGGCTATGACCATCTATATTGGTCATTAACAACTAGAAATAAGGCAGCAGACTAGCACTGTTTGCTTTGTGACCATTTCGTGTAAGAAAATTACGACCTTTCTGACCAAAATGGTCGCAATGGTTTAGGGTTTGGAGCCCCCCGAACAGCTTTTGACCAATTGGTCTGAAATGGTCATAGATCTATGACCAATTCTTCCAGGGTCACTGACATAAGGTCACTAGTTGACATATTTCTTGTAGTGATAATTACAAGTAATGATCAACAAGCTCTACAGCTAGCTTGAGACTAAAATTACAGAAAGAAATCACATACAGATAATTTCTACTGACGATAGATTTGTCGAGCGTGTCTTGATTGAATAACTGAAAAAGTTATGTAAACTCGACATACATATCAGTTGCATGGTAGTAATGCTCTGGCTTCACGTTCACCATGAGGCACTCTCGATTGGTAGTATTGGCAATTTTCATGTACCATTCCTGCAATTCATACATTCTAGTTGAGAGCTTCTTGACCTCCTCAAGCTTGACCAAAGGTTTGCCGCAGGCGTATTTCCATTTTAGTTCCTGCTCTGTAAAAGTTTCCATGGGCTCGAGCTCTAGGAGTTGTTCTACAGTGCATCTGATCTCTACAGTCTGCCTTCTATGAATGCCGGTTATTACCAGATGATCGACCGCGCTTGTACTCATGTGTGTTGGTACAATGAGCAAGGGAATCGATTGCACCTTATTTTGTTGTGCTTGATATGCCTTCCTGATTTGGCGCTCATAGTCTAAGTCAACAGGCTTTGGGGCTGGTGCTTGAGCCATACGAATAAAGTGGTCAATGGCATGCTCATGCACTTTCTCCTTTGGTGGCATTGGCAGTTTTGGTCCAAAATGGGCGTTCAATTGTCTCCTACATTCGGCTTCATTTTCCTCTTCGGTCATGTCCTAAGGCCTCTTCGGAAGAGGCGCGAGGCTTGGACCAAATTGCTATCTCTTGCCTCCTGTACTTGTACCGCTAGCCGCCATAGCTACGGCGGCTCTCTTCTGCTGTTGCTTAGGGGGCGGAGCCCGTTGAGGCGGCGGAGACGGCTTACACGGTGTCTGACTTGGAGGAGGAGGACTAGGCTAATGCGGTGCCGAACTTGGAGGATTAGGAGTGGGCTCACGCGGTGCCGGACATGGAGGAGGAGTAGCCACATGCATTGGCGGAATTGGAGGAGCAGGAATCTGCATATGCGGTGGCTGACATGGAGGAGCTAGAGTCGACTGCTGACGCGGTGGCGGACTTGGAGGAGGAGCCGGCTAATGCAGTGTCAGTCTCCTGGGAAAGACGATGCTATCCTTTGTCCATAGAATGATACGATGTAATGCCTCTCCCAGTGTGCACTCGTCATCACCTCTAGGAATGTCAAGCTGTTGCCCCCAATATTCTGCCATCACTTCATCAACCATGACACAAGCATAGGCAGCTGTAATAGGATTGCAATGGAAGGTTTGTTCAAGGGGATTTGTATAAGCAACGCTGTCCGCCATCTTGATGGATATGTTCTTCATTTTGAAGTGTAGGTCACAACTAGTGTTATGAATGATGTCATCCACAGGGTATCTATCCAGTAGTAGTGCCTCACCGCCCGGTGCGGAACCCACGCTGCTTTTGGGCATGGATGGGGCGGTGCTATCCAATGCTGGATCCGCTAGCTCCTGCCGCTGCAGAGACCCCCTTCCCTGGTTGATTTCGTCGATATGATGCTGCTGCTGCTGCTACTGGATTGTAGTGCCAACTCTGCGTGCGCTGATTCTAGGCCTTTAAGGTGTTGTGCTTACTACTTCCTCTGTTCCTCCTCCAACTTCCTCTTCTTCTCCTCCATCTTCTTTCTCGCACGGCTTCTGTAGTCAGTGTTCTAGTCCGCAAACCCCTCATACCACGGAACAACGACTTTGCCTCGTGTTCTTCATGGGTGTTCAGGATTACCTAGGGGGCGCGTAAGCTCGTCATTCTCTCTATTCGGCGTGAACACTGTCGGTGTCAAGACTGGTAGATCGCGGGTAGGGGATCCCGAACTATGCGTCCGAGGATCGAAGGTAACATGAGGCAGGGGACACAATGTTTTACCCAGGTTTGGGCCCTCTTAATGGAGGTAATACCCTACGTCATGCTTGATTGACTTTGATGAGTATAGGAGTTACAAGAGTTGATCTACCTCGAGATGGTAATGGCTAAACCCTAGATGTCTAGCCTGTATGATTATGATTCTGCCTCTACGGATTAAACCATCCGGTTTATATAGACACTGGAGGGACATAGGGTTGTACAAGGTCGGTTTACAAACAAAGGAAGATCTGATATCCGGACGCCAAGCTTGCCATCAACGTAAGGGAGAGTCCCATCCGGACACAGGGGAGGGCCTTCTATCTTGTATCTTCACATCCCATCAGTATGGCCCACATCACATAGGCTGGCACCCCGAGGGCCCCGTAGTCCAGGACTCCATGAGTAGCCCCTGAACCAGGCTTCAATGACGATACATCCGGCATGCAGATTGTCTTCGGCGTTGCAAGGCGGATTCCTTCTCCGAATACTTCAATGCAGTTCTCGACACATAATGGCTATATCCGGATTTGTTTAGTAATCACAACCTTGAGCTGTAATAGCACGCATACTCAAAAGTAGGTAAGTAACGTCCATAGGCGATTTTTCCGGTGAGGCGTTATGTCCTGGCCTGATTAGTATACCGAACCGTTTTATAGCTCCTCGCTTTGTATTTAGAGGTACGGTCATTGACATGCCTTGTCAAAGCAGAGTGACATGGTGGGCGCACGCCGGATGCCAAGGGATGGCTAAAGAGAGGAGGAGGCTCGAGGGTGCTGGTGGGCTCCAGTGGCAAGGTTGGCATGCGCGGGCGCGGGACGCCGGACATACCCAGGTTCGGGGCTCTCCAGAGAGATAATACCCCTAGTCCTGCCGAGTGTAGTTGGATGATCAATAGTACAATGTTGCTCTTGGAGTTGTATGGAGGAGGAAGGAAGCTGGCCAAGGCTTGGGCTGCTCCTTCTCTCCAGTGTTGCGGTTTCGGTGGCTAGTCCTATGCTTGCTTGTGTTTTCCTTGTGTCTCATACATATGTCTATGCGTCGTCCCTGTAGGCGTGGGTTCCTGGGGGGTTTTATAGATCAACCCACCCAGGGTTACAATGGTAATACGCCGAGTCAGTGGGTCCGAATTGTTGGTGTCCGGGATACCGGGCTGGGTCCCGCTTGAGGGCTTGTGGTTCGCCGAGTTCCCCTAGGTGCGGGCCCTGCATGCCTAGGGGGAGTGGCCGAGTCGTGTCATGTACAGTGCTCTCCGTCAGGCTGCCACTTGCTGTCGTCAGTGGTGAGGGTGGGAGCACTGTTGCCACGCCAGCCCCGGTCAGCGGGTAGGCAAGGGGCACTCTTGCCATGCTTTGGCTGACCATAGGCATGGGTGGAAACACTGTTTTCTTGGTCACTGGTGATTGAGGTCTCGTCCCATCATACGGCCTGGATGTGATGGGAGCTGACCCATGGCTGACTTGTCGTGCATGCCACGGGTGGGATTGGCTTGTTGGGGAAGCCTTGGTGGCGCCGGGTTGAGCTGCCTTGTGTCAGTTGCTGCGGCCGGGTCGACGTACCTTGCCGGGTCGGAGAGCTTGGCTGGGTTGCGGGACTTGCCAGGTCGAACGACCCGGCCAGGCGCGTGACGGTTCGCGGGGTGATGTGGGCCCCGCTGTTTTTGAAAAGGATTCGGGTTCAGTTGCTTGCCCGGGGTTCATCCCCACGACAGTAGTCCCCGAAGCTGTGAAGGTCCGCCGTCTTCGGATGAGTGGGCCTTCGCAGTTTCCCCCTTGAGCAAGGCGGATTCTGCGAGCGCCGGGTCCGGCAACACCCACTGTGTGTCCGTTTTCTCGGACACCGGATCGCGGCATCCCGGCCGTGGCGGGAACCAAGGTGACCGTCGAATCTTGAGGCAATCCCTTGGGCTTTTCGCAGGCGCCACGTGGTACTCGGAAGTCGGAGGGGCCTGACAGGACACGCGCGTGACGGGACCAGACGGCGGGCCGGGGCCCGCCGCCGCCCGCCCTTGGTCCACGCGCACGGATTTATTGCGGCGTCCGGGGGTCGGTTGCTCTTCCCTGAGCAGTTACTGTGCGTGTACATGCACACTTATTGCTGGGTAGTGGAACGGGTACTGTAGACGATCCCACTCCCCCACGTTTGAACCGAGGGTTATAAATTGAGGGGAGCAAGGAGGCAGCGGACATCACTCACGCTCGCACCCTCCTGTCCCCCTGCTCCTTCTCTGCTCTACGCCACCGGCGCACAGCTGCGCCTGCCGCCCCAAGCAGAGCTTCCTCTGTCATCCATCTTCTTTCTTCCATCTTCTGTCCATGGCGCTGCCGTCGAGCTCATGGATGGGATCCATCGTCACCACCGAGGACATCACCTAGCTTCGAGCTTCACGGTGCCTGCCGTGGGAGACGGACGTCAGCGTCCGCCTACCGCGCGGCGAGCAGAGGCCCCGGCCTGAGGGGCAGGAGCGCGTGGTCTTCCTCATGAATTTCGAGCGCGGGTTTGGGCTGCCGGCAAGTACCTTCTTCCACGTGTTCTTGGAGTTCTTTGGGCTCCAACCGCACCATCTTGGCGCCGGCACCATCTTCCAGGTTTCCGGCTTCGTGACCCTGTGCGAGGGGTACCTGGGGGTCAAGCCCACGATCGACCTCTGGGCGCACTCTTCTCCTGCAAGCAGCAGGGCCCGTCGGCCGGGGAGTTCACCGACTGTGGCGCCGCCGTCATCTCGAAGAGGTCGGGGGTGGATTTCCCCAAGATTCCGCTGGAGGATTCTGCCAGGAAGTTGCAGAAATCCTTCTTCTACGTCCGCAACCTCGGCGCAGACCACATCAACCTCCCGCTCTTCGCTGTCGCGCCACCGCGGGCGAAGACGAACTGGGGCTACTCGCTCCGGCGCCCGTCGCAGGAAATCGTCAACCTCTGTGAGCGGGTGACGGTGATGAGGACGCAGGAGGGGCTCACCGGCACCGACCTCCTGGCCGCGTTCACCACTCGCCGGGTCCTTCCGCTTCAGAGGCACTCCTGCCTCATCAGTGAAATGATCGGCCTTCAGGACCCCAACCGCATTGGGTCAACGCGGCTGTCCGTGGAGCAGGTCGCGCGTGGCATGAACGACATCTCCAAGGCCAACCTTGGAGAGGACTGGCGATTCGGCAAGGCGACGTATAGCCAGTCGAACCCGGCGCCGCAGGTGAGTGTCCGGTCTTCTTACTTTGCTAGCGCATCTTCTCATTCGTCCCGATGCGACGCGGGAGATACTTCTAAACGCGATTCAGCATCCTTATGCCGGGCTCCGTCGCAGGTGGCGCCGGTGGCGCCAGATGAGCCCGAGGCTCACGGCGGAGAGGAGGTGGCCGAGTCCGACGCCGGCGCTGGGCGTCGTGCAGGTAGGTGTTGAATCTTTCTTTCTTCATTTGTCTTGAATTGTTGATCATGTCACGGTGCGGGCGACGCTGACGCCGATTGCTGGTGCAGCAGCATTGGGCGGGGGAGGCGGCGACGCGGGCGGAGCCGGGTCCTCGCATGGGGCGGCACCGAGCCGCCCGCATGGAAAAGAGAGTGTCGCGCCACGACCCGGTCCCCGAAGCGCACGGCGGACCCGGCCGAGCACGGGAGGCCGGCCAAGAAGAAGCGCGGTGGCGGGCACGGGAGACCAACCCCGGTCCCGATCTTGTCGGGGTAAGCTTCATTTATTGTTTGCGCCTGGATTTTTTGAGCTAGTCTTGTTTCTTTTGCGCTCATTCTGCCTTCTTCTTCAGGTCAACAATCGCGCTAGCGAAAGAGAGAAGGTCTAGTGCTCTCAGAAAATATTTGATTCGCCGAAAAATTGGCTTTATCAGTCCAATCCATGTTCAGAAGCCATCCATCAAAAGTCAGTGGTCTAGGCCGCTTTCCTTAACTTTGAGTTGGATATCATTCTTCTTCCCGGCACAAAAAGAGGTTAGACTTCATCCAAGACACATGGGTTCTTTTGCTTCCTTCAAAGAACTCCGATCTATATCCGAACGGAACGGATTCGAACTTCTCCTAGAAAAGTTTCCGGTGCGAAATTCAAAAAAATGAGTAATTCAAAGGAAAGATGAAGCAATAGACTCTTTTTTTATAGAGCTTATCATTGTCATTGATTGACCTGCATGACTTATGGATTGCATTTTATACTGTGCTATTGGAATAGCTAGATTCTGGAAAGGCAGAGGAAATAGACTTTCTTTCTCCTGCATCATTCTTGCTAAGGGCATCTAAGGAACTAATCAAAGGTTACGAAAGAGAAGGCTTGAAAAGGAGCTTACTTTTCCCGGCAGATGTCGCGGCCGCCGAAGGAGCCACGTTCCGCAGGAGCCGGTCCGAGCACGCCGGCCTGGCCGAGGAGGGACGGGGCAACTCATACCTTGGCCTGGACCAGAACGATGCTGAAGCCTTGGCCTGGCAGGACAGGAACCGGGCTGAGGCGAAGCTGGAGGCGGTGTCAGTCCAGGCTTGGACTGACGCGGCAGCGGCATGGGCGCGACCCGGCGCGGAGCCGGCCTGGTGCGAGATGCCGGTGGGCACGACGGTGGCGGCGACGGTATTTGAGCCATCGTCGGTGAGGGAGCGCGGCCAGGGACTCCGGGCTAAGGTGGTGATCCTCGACCAGGAGGTCATGGAGGTGGGGGTGATACCCTGCTGCGGGCCGACGTGGTCGTGCGTGCGAGGGCTGATGGTGGTGGAAGCGGCGTCGTCTTGGAGGAGGCGGCGTTGTCTTGGAGGAGCGCCATGGGCGGCGGCGCCGGAGGCGCCGCCGGCTATGGATGGGGCACCCCGGGAGGCGGTGGTGGAGATGCAGCAGGCCCTGGTCGAGGAGGACCAGAAGCGGGGCCAGCTGGCCGATGACAAGGGCCGGCTCCAGGCCGAGGTGGATCGCCTGCGGGAGCTGGCCATCGCGGCTGAGGAGGCCCGTCAGGACGAGGCTCGTCGCCGCGAGGCGGCCGAAGACAAGGACGCCCAGCTGAAGGCGGCCCTTGCTAAGGCGGACAATCTGGAGAAGTTATTCGGGGAGCGCGACCGTGCCATGGAGCGGGAGTGGCGTGGTACGTTGCTTGACGTGCAGCACCTAGAAGAGTCCTTCTCTAGTAAGTGCTCTTTCTTGTAGTTTGCCGGGTCGGGACCCGGCATTTCTTCCTTGTTGTTGTTCTTCTAACTTGCTTCTTCCTTTACGACAGGGGCCTTCCCAGAGACGCAGCGGCTGGCGGAGGAAGCCGTCCGCTATCAGTGCGACCCGACCAGCGTTGCTGGGTCTGGGACGGATCCGCGAACCGCCTGGACCTTCTCGGAGATGATCACCACTACCGAGGCCCGCCTGCGGGTCCTGGGGCTGCAGATGGAGCGGCTGTCCCGGGCCGGCACCGTGATGACGGAGGCCCTGTGGCTGGACTCCGTCCATCCGCGCAGCTTCTCGCGCCTAGCGCGTTGGTTGGAGATGGGTCCGGACCGTCTAGGCGAGTGGCGTGTTTCTGCCGCTCGTGTCGGTGCTGAGATGGCGCTCCGGTTCGCACTGCCTTGGCATCCGGATCTTCAGCTGGACGCGCTGATGGGCCAGCGCGCCAGCTCAGAGCAGTTGCAGCAGAAGCAAGCCGGGCGGATCGCCTCCTGGGCCAGCTACATCGTCGAGTTCGCCTTCCACGACGAGTTCCATCTGGAGCGGACGGAAGACGGCAGGGCCGTGGACGGCGACGACTACGGCTTGCTTCTTCATGATCCGAAGGGGAGCTCGGAGGAGACGGGCGTCTACGGTGACGCGGATGCCGACGAGGACACTGGTGCCTCGCCGGACCCGGAGGCTGCCAGGGGAGAGCCGTTGACTTCGCGACGTGGTGCTGGAGATGCCTGAGATACTTTTTGTAGAATCTGTTAAGTAGCAGGTCCACCCAACCACTGCGGGTTTTAGGGTGTAATGAACTTGGGCCATGGGCCTTTAAATATTTGTGTGTAAATGTTGTCAGTGCTTTTTTGCTCTTTGCCTTCCGTTTTTCTGAACTAATTTCATGCGCTTTTCCTCTCTCAAACCTCCCCCCCCCCCCGCCGCGAGTCAGACGGCCGAGGCTCCGGTCCGTGACAAGGAGTTCGATTCTTCGAGAGGTGCACGCAGGATTTGGGCCCTTAGAAGCATTGAGCGCGAGCGAAACACCCACTGGACCGGCTGGCGGCAATCCAGCTTAGCTGGTTGGTGAGCAGCCGGTCGTGCGGCTATTCATTTGATGATCGACGGGCCGGGTTGATCGACCCGGCACCCTTTGACTTAGTGTATGAAGCGTAAAGGAGTTTTGTCCCGTTGTGCTTGCCCGCCGACAGCCAAAGCTGGATCTATGGTTTTAGGGCGAAGTGGGGGACCGTGGCATCCCAACTTTATTAGGAATCACTAAGTAAGGCAGCGGGGTGGCGACTGAGCCGGCGTGCCCCCGAGCCCCCGGGTCGAGCGAGTCGGACCGGGGGCCGGGTTCAGTGGTGTGAAGTGAGCAGAAAATAAGGACGCAATAAATTGGTCGACAAAAGGCAGCCCCCGAGTCTCGTTCCGGGACCCCATAGTTTCATGCGTTACAAAAGGCGACGATACATACACTCGTGCGGCTAACTGTAAAATGAGTGGAGGAGTTCCACGTTCCACGGCCGGGTCGTTTCTTCGCCGGCGTTGTCCTTCTTGCGCTTCTTTGACTAGCATGCGTCGATGAGGTAGTAGGCATTGCGATCGTGCAAGGCCCTGCTCACGATGAATGGGCCCTCCCACGGAGGGGACAACTTATGCTGGCGTGCCTGCTCTTGGACGAGTCGGAGGACGAGGTCGCCCTCGCGGAATGCGAGGGGCTTGATCTTCTTGCTGTGGTAGTGCCTCAGGCCTTGCTGGTAGATGGCTGAACAACTGAGTGCCAGAAGGCGTGCTTCTTCGAGTAGGTCGACACCATCTTTCCATGCCTCTCTGGCTTCGGCTTCGGTGTACATCGCGACGCGCGGCGAGTCGTACTCGACGTCGGTCGGGATGACGGCTTCGGCTCCATAAACGAGGAAGAACGGGGTGAACCCGTTCGACCGGTTTGGCGTGGTGCGTAGACTCCAGAGAACTGCTGGCAACTCATCAAGCCAGCTGCCGGGTGAGCGGATGAGTGGCTCAACGAGTCGCGACTTGATGCCGGACAGGATGAGTCCGTTGACCCGCTCGACCTGCCCATTGGACCGCGGATGTGCCACGGAGGCCAGGTCGATGCGGATGCCGGAGACGGAGCAGTATTGCTCGGGCCCACCCTTGGCGAAGTTGGTGTCCTTGTCGGTGACGATGCTGTTCGGCATGCCGTAGCGCACCACTATGTCCTTGATGAACCGGACGGCTATTGGGCCGTCCAGTTTCTTGATAGGTCTTGCCTCGATCCACTTGGTGAATTTGTCCACTGCCACCAGCAAGTGCGTCATGCCGCCTCGAGCTGTTTTGAAGGGTCCCACCATGTCGAGTCCCCAGACCGCGAAGGGCCATGCGATCGGTATGGTGTGGAGTGCTGACGCCGGCTGGTGGCTGCGTTTGCTGAAGCGTTGGCACCCTTCGCATTTGAGGACGAGCGACTTGGCATCTTTGATGGCCATGTGCCAATAGAAACCGTCGCAGAACGCCTTGGACACCAGGGATCGCGATGCAGCGTGGTGACCGCACTCGCCCTGGTGGATGTCGAGGACGATGTCGATGCCCCGATCCTGCTCGACGAAGCGCTGGAATACGCCGGTAGAGCTGCGCTTGATGAGCTCGTTGTTGATGATGCTATAGGCGGATGCCCTGCGCTGTACTTGCCGAGCTTGGGTCTCGTAAATGGGGAGAACCCCGTTCTCCAGAAATTCTGATATTGGGAGGGCCTAAGATGGAGCTGTAACCACGGTGAAGACGAACACAAGGGTAGGTTCCGAGTCGGCAGCCCCCCAGCTGGGTTGAGCAGCCCTCGGGTCGGGGATGGCGACCGCCGGGTCCGCGATGATGGTGGCCGGGTTGAGTTGAGCAGCCCACGGGCCGGGTTCAGCAGCCCCCAGGCCGGGTTCAACAGTCCCCGGGCCGGCTTGAGGTGCGGTCGGGTCGTCTGGGACGTGGATGGACTTGGAGTCCGGCGATGGCTTGACGGACGGCTTGCGTAGGTGCTCAAGAGAGACGCCAGACAGGATGGCTTGACGAGACGAGGCGATCTTGGCGAGCGTGTCGGCTGCTTCGTTCTTCGCGCCCGGGACATGGAGGAACTCACAGGCCTCAAAGGATACGGACAAATTCTGGGTGACGAAGCAGTAGCTTGCCATGTTGGAGTCACGGGCGTCCTATTCGCCGGAGCACTGCTGCACCACCAGGTCCGAGTCGCCATAGCACAGGATGCGTCGGATGCCGAGTTCCTTGGCAAGCTGGAGGCCATGCACAAGGGCTTCATATTCGGCGACGTTGTTGGAGGCGAGGAAGTGAATCTGGAGCGTGTAGCGGAGCCGGTCGCCCTTCAGAGATGACAGTACGATGCCGGCCCCAAAGCCGAGTCGCATCTTGGACCCGTCGAAGTGCATGTGCCAATGCGTCGAGTCGGGAGGCGGCGGAAAGTACTGGGTCTCGGTCCAGTCGACGAGGAAGTCGGCCAGAGCTTGAGACTTGATCGTGGTGTGGGGCTCGTAGAGGATGGTGTGGATGGCTAGCTGGATCGCCCACTTGGCAACTCGGCCAGAGGCGTCCCGGCACCCGATGATTTCTCCGATAGGCGCCATGCTGACGACGGAGATGATGTGGTCTTGGAAGTACTTCTTCAACTTCTTGGCGGTGAGGTACACGCCGTAACAAATCTTCTGGTAGTGCGTGTAGTTCTGCTTGCAGATGGAGAGCACCTCACTCAGGTAGTAGACTGGATGCTGGACGGCTTGGATCTTGCCCTTCTCTGGTCGCTCGACCACCAGCACCGTGCTGACCGCCCTCGAGGTCGCGGCTATGTAGAGCAACAGCGGCTCCTTGTCGGTTGGCGCGGCCAGGACTGGTGCGGTGGAGAGCATGCGCTTGAGGTCTTGGAAGGCCACGTCTTCCTTGCCATTCCACTTGAACGGGCTTATCTTCTTCATCAGCTGGTACAAGGGTAACGCCCTCTCGCCCAGCCGACTTAGAACCCGGCTGACCGAAGCCAAGCATCCGGTGAACTTATGGACATCGCGCAACCGAGCTGGCTTTCGCATGCGCTTGATGGCCTGGATCTTCTCCGGGTTTGCCTCAATGCCGCGTTCCGAGATGAGGAAGCCGAGTAGCTTTCCGGCCGGGACGCCGAAGACGCATTTTTCCGAGTTAAGCTTGAACTTGTATTCGTGGAGGTTGGCGAATGTTTCCTTCAAATCGTCGAGGAGCATGAGGTGCTGCTTGGTCTTCACCACGATGTCGTCGATGTACACGTGGATGTTGCGGCTGAGTTGCGGCAGCAGGCATTCCTGCATGCAGCGTTGGAAGGTGGCGCCGGTGTTCTTCAAGCCGAATGACATGGCGATGTAGCAATACGCCCCAAAGGGCGTGATGAAGGACGTCTTTAGGGCATCGGTCGGGTCCAGCTTAATCTGGTGGTAGCCGGAGTAAGCGTCCAGGAAGGACAGGAGCTCACACCCGATGGTCGAGTCGATGACTTTGTCGATCCACGGGAGAACGAACGGATCCTTGGGACAGGCCTTGTTGAGGCTGGTGTAGTCGATACACATGCACCGGGTCTTGTTCTTCTTCAGGACGAGGACTGGATTGGCCAGCCACTCGGGGCGAAACACTTTCATTATGAAGCCGACCGCCAAAAGCTTGGCAACCTCTTGGTGTCCTTGCGGACGTGAACTTTGTGCTCGGCGTACTTCCTCGGGATACCCGGCATGTCCTTGGGGGTCCATGCAAAGATATCCCGATTCTCACAGAGGAAGTCGACGAGCTTGCCTTCCTATTTGCTGTCGAGGCGGGCGCCTACGACAACGTACTTGCTGCACCTGGGGTCTTCTGGGTTGAGCTTCACTTTCTTGGACTCCTTGGAGGGCTTGAATGGCAGCCTTGTCAGCCGGATCCGGGGTCGGGATCGACGCTACGGATGCCTCGCCTGCCAGGGCGACGATTCGGTCGAGCTGGCACCGCTCCTCGGCAATGTCCAGCGACTCGGCCAACTTTGCGCCGTCTCGGGCGCACTCCAGGGACTTGCGGTAGTTGTCGGTGACGGTGATGAGGCCCTTGGGACCTAGCATCTTCATCTTCAGGTACGCGTAGTGGGGAACCGCCATTAACTTGGCGAGCATGGGCCGACCCAGCAATGCATCATACGCGCTGGACAGGTCCACCACCTCGAACCAAATTTGTTCGGGTCGGAAGTGGCTGCTGTCACCGAACAGGACATCGAGCGGGACCCGGCCAATGGGAGAGCAGGAGAGCCCGGGTACGATGCCGTGGAGGATCGTCCGGGTCGGCTCCAGGTCCTCGGCCTTGAGGCCGAGCTTGGTCATCCTGTCGCGGTAGAGGATGTTGGTGCTGCTGCCGCCATCGATGAGGACTCGAGAGAACTTGCATGTGCGCCGTGCAACGATGGTGGGGTTGAGGACGAGGGCGTATCCACCCGCACTCGGCATCACTGCCGGGTGATCCTCTCGGGTCCAGGTGATCGGGCGATCCGACCAGTGCATGTTCTGGCTTGGCCGGGACGACAGTGTTCACCTCCTGCCGAAGAAGGCGCTCGCTGCGCTTGTCGTTGCCGAGGCTGGTGAAGATGACGTAGGCCTCGTTCTGGTCCGGGTAGACGTCGTTCCGCATCGCGCCGCCAGCAGGAGGCGGCGGTGGAGGCGGAGGCGGCTGTCCTGCGCCTGGAGCTGGAGCCGGAGCCGGAGGAGGTGGGACGTCTCCCCTCATGATGCGCTTGGTGATGGCGCACTGCTGAAGCTTGTGCATGGAGGGTCTTGCACTGTTGTGGTGCTTGCATGGGGCGTCGAGCATTTCTTTGAAACTCATGGCGGGTTGCAACGCCATCTTACCAGTCAGCCGGCGGGTCCGCCGCGGGCTCGGCAACCGCGACGAGCCGGTTGTCGTGACGCTACACCGGCTGGTCAGCCTTGCGCTTGTTGTTCTGGTGATGCTACTGCCGACAGCTTTCGCCGGCCGGCTTCGAGGGAGGAACCGGCTTCGCCTTGCCAGCTTCATCCAGCACCACCTAGATCTTCATGGTGGAGTTTGCGTTGGCGTACTTGTCCGCCATCACCATGAGCGCGGCCATGGTGGCCGGCTCGGAGCATAAGAGCTTGTGCTTGAGGAGGGTGCCGTCTCGGCACCCGCTGACAAAGTACTGGATCGCCTGGACTTCATGGATGCCCTCGTAGCTGTTTCGGAGCTCGGTCCAATGTGCGAGGTACTCGCGACCGGTCTCCATCAGCCCCTGCACGCACATGGCGAGCTGGCTAGGGAGACCGGGTCGCTTGTAGGTCCTCATGAAGTTGCCGACAAAGGCCTCCTCGAAGTCGACCCATGAGTTGATGCTGCCCATCAGCAGACTGTTCAACCACGTGCGGGCCGACCCCTGGAGCATGAGCGGGGCGTAACGCACGGCGAGACGGCGATTGGCACCAGTGATGCCAACGCCCGTGGTATAGTCGGTGAGCCAGTCTTCTGGCTTCACGGTCCCATTGTACTTGGGGTGTCGCGGGGGAGCATGAACCCTTTGGGATAGGGCTCCTCCTGGATGCGTGGGCTGAAGCACGCCGGCTCGATAGCGCCGCTCTCCTCCACCTCCAGGGAGCGAGCGAGCTGATCGAGGCGGTGGCGCGCGTCGGCATCATTGATGGCGCGCGAGCCGAGTCGACTAGAGGCCAGGCCCCGAGGGGCCGGGTCAGTTGGAGCCGGACGCAGGCCATGCTGGCCGGGTCCGCGCTGGGTCTTCGGGGCAGGCTCGTTGCCCAGAACGTCAGTGGTAGTGGCGGCCAGAGTGCGCCTCGCCGGGCGGCGAGGAAGCCATGTGCAGACGTTCACCGGGTTCGCCAAGGCGGGCGAAGCCGGACCCCGCCGGCTTGGCGACCTGGTTGAGGCGATCCTGCTGGGTGTTTTTGGCGTGGAGGAGCTCGCACATCCGCCCGATGCGCTCCTTAAGCTCCTCGCCCGTGAGTTGGTCGAGGCCGACCGCGGCTGCCTCCGCAGTGCGCATGTTCTTCACTAAGGTCTCATAGACGGTTCGGACGGCGCCAAGGGCCCGACCGATCGCTCCACCCCGGGTACGCACATCAGCGACCCGGCTTGGCTCGACCGCGGCGGGCGTGAGTCCGTGGGCGGCGTCATGCTCCATCTGAGCGGCCTCCAGGCGACGCCTGCTGATGGCGAGCGTCTCGGACTGATCCAGCATCTGCTGGCACCTTTCCTCGAGCTGGGTTCGCTCCTCGTCAATGTTGGTGGCGTCGACGTCAGTGTCGATGGGGATGCGGAGGCTCTGCATCACAGCATGCAGCGGATCAGACGGCTTGGTCCGTTCTGCAGTGGCCCTGGCTTCCCCAGCCTTCCTCGTCTTGCTTGACGAGGAGGAGGTGCCATCGCTGCTGGCGTAAACCACCACATGGACGTCCATTGACCCAGCGGCAATGCCACCGCCGAGGGAGAGGGGAGAGTAGGAGTAGCTGAGCACCTCGCTGGGGTACTCGTTGGCCGTGAACGCATCGGAGATGCGCAACACGGCGAAGGAGGCGACAAGTGCGACAACAACGTCGTCCGCCAGCGCGAAGGACTCGTCGGTGTAGGAGAAGGGCCCCGTCTGAAGCATGCTCCTGGCCATCTCCTCGAGCTGCCCCACGGTGGGCGGCAACTGTCGTGGTGGGCGCACGGCAGATGCCAAGGGATGACTAAAGAGAGGAGGAGGCTCGAGGGCGCTGGTGGGCTCCAGAGGCGAAGTTGGCATGCGCAGGCGCGGGACGCCGGACATACCCAGGTTCGGGGGCTCTTCGGGGAGATAATACCCCTAGTCCTGCTGAGTGTAGTTGGATGATCGATAGTACAATCTTGCTCCTGGAGCTGTATGGAGGAGGAAGGAAGCTGGCCAAGGCTTGGGATGCGGTGTTGCGGTTTCGGTGGCTAGTCCTATGCTTGCTTTTGTTTTCCTTGTGTCTCATACATATGTCTATGCGTCGTCCCTGTAGGCGTGGGTTCCTGGAGGGTTTTATAGATCAACCCACCAAGGGTTACAATGGTAATACGCCGAGTCTGTGGGTTCGTATTGTCGGTGTCCGGGATACCAGGCTGGGTCCCGCTTGAGGGCTTGTGGTTCGCCGGGTTCCCCTGGGTGCGGGCCCCACGTGCCTAGGGGGACTATGCGTTGTCTTGTCGATCGTCAGGGCGTGGCCGAGTCGAGTCGTGTACAGTGCTCAACGTCAAGATGCCGCTTGCTGTCGTCAGCGATGAGGGCAGGAGCACTGTTGCCACGCCAGGCCCGGTCAGCGGGTAGGCAAGGGGCACTGTTGCCACACTCCGGCTGACCATAGGCATGGGTGGAAACACTGTTGTCTTGGTCGTCGGTGATTGAGGTCTCGTCCCATCGTACGGCCTGTATGAGACGGGAGCTGACCCGTGGCTGAGTTGCCGTGCATGCCACGGGTGGGATTGGCTTGGTGGGGAAGCCTTGGTGGCACCTGGTTGAGCTGCCTTGCGTCAGTTGCGGCGGCCGGGTCGACGTACCTTGCCGGGTCGGAGAGCTTGGCCGGGTTGTGGGCCATGCTGGGTCGAGCGACCCAGCCAGGCGCGTGCCGGTTCGTGGGGTGATGCGGGCCCTGCTATTTTTGAAAAGGATCCGGGTTCCGTTGCCTGCCCGAGGTTCATCCCCCCGACATAGAGGTCGTGTCCCCTTATCATTGGGTTTTCATCAATAGGGGTTTGGGTAATCCAACCAAGCCGTTCGCACGTTCCCTTGGGAATAGGCGAGATTTAAGGCTAATGAGGGGACGCTTGATATCCACCGCCTTTATAAGGAGATAATGATCTGTCTTTTTACCCCACGCCTTGTTCCTCCTCAGCCCGTCTGCAATTCGAGCTCCAGCGTCCAAGTTCCAATATTTTCCATTGCCACCAAACACCTCATCCATATGTCTGGATCTGGAGTGCAGGGCAAGTGGATGGCTTCCTCTGTTATAGAGGAGAACATCAAGGATCTGCGGGAAGATGGGTACCTGACCGCGGACATAGCCCACCGGCTCCCTACCAAAAAGCAGATCATTCCACCCCGGAGCCTAATGAGAGGGTAGTGTTCATCCCACATTTCCTTCGCGGACTAGGGTTTCCCCTTCATCCTATCGTCTGCGGTCTGATGTATTACTATGGGTTAGATTTCCATGATCTAGCCCCAAATTCCTTCCTCAATATTTCGGCGTTTATCGTCGTGTGCGAGGCGTTCCTCCGCATACCTCCCCACTTCGACATAAGGCTCAAGGTCTTCAATGTGAAGGCTAAAGTGGTTGAAGGTCCACACATAGAGTGCGGCGGCGCCATGTGAGCAAACTTCCCAATGTCTCCTGGCCCAAGGGTACTTTTGTGGAGACCGTCAAGGGATGGCAGCAGGGGTGGTGCTATATCACTGAACCCCGTGACGCCACATGGGCCACCACTCCCGAGATTAAATACGGTCCTCCCATGTGGTTTACATCATGGCTCAAAAAGGGCCTTGATTGGGCGTCATCCGACGTGGTGACGACATGCAGAATCGTATCAAGGGCGGCATGATAGAGAAGAACACCAGTCTTGCCAGCGTGATCCAGGTGATGCTTTTGCACCGGATTCTCCCTTGTCAACGCTGGAGCCAACATATGTGGGAATTCGACCCGGCCAGTCCTCAGACCCTGTAGAACTTCTTCGGCACGACGCACAAAGACATATGGAAGCTGCTTTTTAAGGCCCAAAAGTCATGGACGAACACGACCGAAGACCGCGGCCTCGACTGCGCGCGTCCGGCAAGTCCCGTAAGTTTTATGATAACTTAGGTTTGAAAATCCAAGGAGTATATTGAACTTTCCTTTATTCCCATAGGGCTGGACAAAGAACGCAGAGCGGATCCAATGCCCGGCTCTGCTACCCGAAGACCCAGCCATCCCATTATCAATGAAGATGCTACTTCCGGCACCGTATAAGGCGCCGGAGAAGAAGGTCAAGAAGAAGAGCAAGCAGACCAGAGGTGGTCTCCGTCGTAGAGGTGCTTCGGATGATGTGCCCGAAGACTCAGAGACTCTCTCCTCTCATGACGAAGATGAAGAGGAAGAAGAGGGAAATTCTCCTCTTAAGGGAGGAAAGATGAAAAGGGGGCTTCTGAAGACCTGGAGGCGGAGGCGTCCAAGAAGGGAAAATCTCCCTTTCGGATGATTCCAAATCGGATGCCGACGCCAGTCCCGAGTGTAACCCCAGGCCGAAGCCCCTGGCCGGATCGTAAATATCCGAAAACACCATACATATGTCCAATTTCATGCTTTGTGATTCTAACATATCAATTTATGCGTTGCAGCCCGACAAGCAATCTCCCCCAACAATCATCGCCAACTGGGAGCGCGCTAGGGCCAAACGAGATTTTGAGCGAATCGCCTCCGCAGGTTTCTCCACCCACTGCTATGGACAACACCAAAGTGTTATCCCGAATAATATCTCCCAGACACGGGGAGGTGTGGGAGGCTCTAAAGGTGGCGATGGAGGGTAAAACTTCCGTTGCCCAAGAGAGCGGGAAATCGATCCCCATGGAGACCGGCGACGGGGGCCATGCTCAATTCGGCCCCCAGCCAAATATTATTCCGGAGACCCATACGGCTCCGGAATCGGGCGAACAGCCTCCTTCGAGAGAAGGAGGCGCACCATATCCAACAGCATCCTCTGTCAATCCAGAGGAGTCGGATACTCAACTGGAAGCGCTTCAGAGTGCTTCCATTGTGGGGGAACATCGTACCCTTATGGGTACGGTAGCTGAAAAGGTCGGACCACCAAAAACGGATTGCACAAAGCCTATACCAGCCATTTAGTAGGCTTTGAGGTATGTGACATAATATATTTTTGTTTAGTTATAAAAGGAATGCCTATACATAGATAGTAGCCCCTGAAACTCTGTTCGGCATTCATGGAGAAAGGCCGAACAGAGGATTGAATCAAGCCTTACAGGTGCTATCATATATGTCTCTTTTAATGAACAGGCCTCAATGCGAGTGGCGACCTCACATACCGCCGAATTATCCGAACTAAGAAGTTGGAGGAAAAGCAAGGTATGCGATACCGAAGTATAGATGAAATGATATAAGCTGCAATTTGTTATCTAAATGAGCTTTATGATTACGCTTATAGGTGACGTGTCTGAGGTCGAGGCCCTCAACAATGCGCTGGCCGAGGCCAAGAAGGAGGCCGATGAGGAGCCAGCCTTCCGCCCAAGCCATGAAGCGAGGTTGGAGGAAGTCCAACAAGAGCTCAAGGATGCTGTAAGAAAGTGTGAGTCCTCGAAGTGCAAGGTGTCGGATCAAGACTCCGAACTGGTTACAGTGCTCCAAAGTGCAACGGAGGCCAGGGTTGAAGCCCAAGGCGCCCGTCGAGAGATCGAAGAGGCAAAACAGATCATGGTGGGTAAGGCCTTTAATATCCAGAGTAAATTTGTGAGGAAAAAGTATACCTTTCTGACCTGCATTTGGAGTTCTCCAGGAGCGTTTGCGGATCTACCCCGAAGTATTGCTGATGCTGCAGATTTCTTTCGAGCCGAAGAGGGGAGCTCAATAGAGAAGCTGTTCTGGTCGTAGTACCTTGCGCCAGAGCATCCCGTTCCCCTCAGTGATCAGCTGAAGCAGCTGACCAAACTACATAGGGTGGGCGAACTGGCCACGAAGGACATTATAGTCCGTCTTTGGCAAGCCGAACCCATACACAGCAGCTATTTTGGGCTTGTGAGGCGGCTAGTCGATGCTTGCCCACGGCTTGATGCTATAAATCGGCCAGTCTGTATCGATGGTGCACGGATGGCCTTCGTCTGCATCAAGGTACTGTGGGCGAAGATGAATGCCACCAATCTTGCAACTGAGGGACCGCCCATAGGCAAGGAGCACCGCACGCTGGAGCGGTATTTTGATGTCGTCCTGGAAGGATCCTTCATTGTAGAGAGCCAATGCTCGAGGACATCATTTTTGAATGAATGTGTCTGTGCTGCCCAAACTTTGTATTTTATGAAAACAAGTCATTTATATAATATTTTTCTTGTTTCATCTTAAATTATATCCCCTCCTTTGCGGCCGTTTTATAGAATCTGAGAGTTGGCCAGTCATCGTCTTCAGCCCCTCATGTAGATAGTATGGGGGTGTTCGGAATAGCACAAAAACACACTTAACGCAGCGACCTGGTCCTTAAAGGAGGTGCTAGTGCGGCGAACCAGGCAATTAGACTATGCAGCTTTATTACTCTCACTTAGCCATAGCAGTTTGACAATAAGATTGTAGGCGCAGCCCCTGGTATTGTTCGATTGTCCGAACATGGGTGTTCTAACCACCTGTTCCGGTGGAGACCAGTTCATTGCATAACGCAGAAAAAATTGCAAGAGATTCTTAATTAGTCGCCGAATAACTCACCAGCTCTTGCAGCATCATGACAGTCAGTTTTCGACTTTCTCTACTGAGGTGTTTATCTGGACGAGCCAGAAACACAATCGCAGTAGTTCTCCCTTTACTACATTAGCCGATTCAGCGGAACATAAGGTAGCAAACATAGGAGCCGGGCATCCCAACTATTGACCAAAGACATGATTAGGAGCCGATGCATATAATGCTATATTCGGGACACCAAATTGTTCTTATAAGAAGTGTTCAGACTTTATTTTATTGAAAGAAGTGTACGCGGCTCAATCACTACAGGAATCAGGTAATTTGCCGTCTGTGCCTCATAGACGGCAAAGACAGAATACATGATGGCAAAGAGTTTGCCGTCAACAGCACACGGCAAAGTGTGTCGGCAAAGGGTAAATCGACAAAGCCATATTTTGCCGTCAACTTTATGTCAGGCTGACGGCAAAGGCTTTGTCGTCAGTTTTCACACTTCACCGTTACTCGTTACAGCCTGACGGCAAAGAAAAGCACTTGAGGGCTTGACATCCTAACGGACGGCGTTAGATACTTTGCTGTCA
This sequence comes from Triticum dicoccoides, assembly GCF_002162155.2. Lineage (NCBI taxonomy): Eukaryota > Viridiplantae > Streptophyta > Magnoliopsida > Poales > Poaceae > Triticum > Triticum dicoccoides. The sequence continues at coordinate 835,307,061 of NC_041385.1, forward strand.
GCCTGCAGACGGCAAAGAGCTGAGCACTTTGCCGTCAATAGCAGTCAGTCTACAGACGGCAAAGAGCTGAGCACTTTGCCATCAGCAGACAAACGGCAAAGTACTCATTTGCTGACAGCAAAATTCTGTACAGATTTTTTTTAAAATTCAATAGACCATATATATCACAAATATAACAGCAATGTTCCATAGAAACAAAACAAACCATAGCAAATGTCCATATATATATCATAGGGTGTCACAAAGTGTTGCATATGAGATCACAAAGTAGACTAAACCATCACAAAGTATCACATCTAGCTGGGCATCTTCAAGTCATGTACTACTCCAGGAATTAGCCTCGCGACCATCAGCTCTACACACACATGCTAAACTCCAACTATGCTACTGGAAAGGAAACCACACACAACTACTCGCTATGTCGAGGAGATTAAAACACCACATCAGGTTGACTGTTGCTCCGTGCAACCAATCATCGTTGCTGCTCCATCCCTTATTCACATGCCCACTGCAATTAACCAAACAAAAAAGAGGTTCAGACATAGATTTATCATATCAAATAGATTCAGACTCAAGAGCATCATTCATCATACTAAAGAGATTTTTTCAGTCAAATAAACTTGTCAAGCATATAACAGCATCCTAATAGACAAGAACCTATTGACACCAAATCTGAACTAGCCTAGTATAGGAATAAATATGACATGTACAATAGCTCCTCCTAGTACAGCTACAGCTCCTAGTACACATCATTTAGCAGGAGCAAACATGACATGCAAAACATGGGCAAGTATTTACATGCAGAGCAGCAGGAGAAAATTAAATATTGGTTAGAACCAAATCTGAACTAGCCACATACATGTACAACTGCTCTTGAGGAAAAAGAGCAACATGAGAGGAACCTAGTGGCCTCATACAATTCAATCAAGCAGTATATCAACCACAAGAATAGAAACCAGAGCAGAGCATGCATAAGTTGGGGAAATAAAACCGAGTCGAGAGGGAGGGATCAACCTTACCTGGTGGTTGATCGTCGGCTCGGCCGTGGGGTCGTATACTGCTCATCGTCCTTGTCTCTTTTGTTCATGGACAGCGCCCACGCACAGCAATTAACCAAAAAGGAAAAAGGTTCAGACTTAGAAATTAATCATATCAAATAGATTCTGTCTCGAAAGCATCATTCATCATACCAAAGCCATTTTTTTATGTCAAACAAAGAAACTTGTCAAGAACTTGACACTCTGAATAAGACACCCCCTTATCATCTAAATCTTGAGAAATCAGAGGCGCAAAGAAAAAACTTCCAAAATAGTGAACCAAAAAGAATATTAAGATAACTGGTTATGTAATAACTTGCAACACAAATCGTACACAAACTAGTGAAACTGTTGCATGAGATGAAAAGTAGCCAAGATTACATGATCTTGAATCCATGGTTGCTGCATGTTATCAAATAGAATCAACTGCAATTTTCTCATAACAATTCATATTCTGGTTTTTATATTGGACAAACAGTGAACATATGCAAGAGCCATTTGCTTCATACCCATTACTGCTTGAATCATTAGTTAATACTATCTTCTATCATTATTTCACTCAAGGAGATAAATAAATGAAGTCTTCGCAGTAGTGCAGAGGCAAAGGGAGAAATAAAGAGGCAAACTGAGAACACATCCAACACAGGAGACCTTAGAAGCAAGAATATTCACCTGGATTCCTATATTACAGAGCATCCTTACTGTACTGAACTCTCCATCTTCCTTCTCCAATTTCAAAATCAACGGCGGTGCTGCAAATAAACAGTTCAAGAGAGAAGAGAAAGAAGTTACAAACTCATATACCGGTTTATCAAAAAAGTGCAAAGCAGTGAGGTTTACATGGCCATATAGAAGTAAGATCACAGCATTATATACCTTCCAACTCTACCAGCAACACGGCCATGGGACTTTGAGGAAAAACTCAAAATAGGATGTATGTCGGGGCAGTGCTTGACCTTATACTTATATAGTAACTTCACCATGGATGCATATCTGTCATGCATGCAAGCAGCAGGTCGGCCAAGAGAAAAAATGTGTTGGCTGTAGGAAAGATAAATCATAACACAAGAAAACCATGGATACATGTATTAACAAATGCCATTAGGAGCTTGACCAGCAGCAAAATAACATCAAAGGAAGAAGCTTGAATGATACAAAACAGGAAATGAAATACAGTGCATTTTCCAAAAGGATACTAACCCCAAAGCCCATAATTAATCAACCCATAAATATTAAAAGAAAAAACAGAAGCCTCCTACGTGCATAGATAATAAGGACCTAACATGGCCAATGGCAAGGAATTGCCTCACAGCGTATCATGACATCAATGAGAACAAGGCATCTGTTTCAATCGCATACATCCTTCCTCAATCATTAAGTATATCATAGAAGCAGGAATACCAAACCTGAAAGTCTGTGAGGGATGACAAAATATTAATTGGCATTGTACATCTATTTTCACTAAAGTGATGGCACAACCTAGAGCCTACCCGTGTCTCAGTTCTGATAAAGTGTGTAATCAGAAAACTATTTCAGTTCTGTAGAGCAACCCAAACCATGTACCCCCATCTACTCGTTGTAGAAAGATTACCCGCTCATGAGGACCTGGACAACAATAAAGAAACCAATTGGAGATTATCGAGTTCATTTTATACTTCCTGGATCCATGGGAGCACAGACGGCAAACATATAATGTGTAACCTTGTAGAGAGGTGTTGTGATAGGTGTTACATATAATTAGTTGTGTGGATTTGAACTGAAGACATACCTGGATACAACCAAAGTAATAACTATGCATTGATAAAGAGAAGAGTACGGTTGTTTAATGCCCCTGCCAAAACATGAACATCCTCTTGCCAGAAACAAATAGTAGAAGGGAGCAGTCATAAATTATTATTATTTAATAGAAGGAGCAGCCGTAATTGTTGTGCCCAAACATGTATTTTGTACCATTATTGAGAATACATATTTTAAGAACATCAATCTCATAATATAACACAGGAAATAATTTGAATGCAGAGTACTCCAATATAGAACATACAACCCTAGGATTAACTGCATAGAATGAAGGGAAGGGAAGAGTCGGACCTGTCCTTGACGAGCTTCTCCATGGCGTGCCTCTCCTAACAAGCACAAGCAGGTCCTGTCCCGGCGCGGATCTGGCCGCCGCCAACATGGCCGGACGGCTAGGGTTGGAGGAAGGGAGGCCATGGTGGTGCTTCTGCTGTTGGCCGCACCTACAAAGACGATGAGAGACGGGGGGGTCAGAGAAAGAGTCGGAGAAGAGAAGGGTAAGTAACACCATACCGCCGTCGTCGAGGTAGCCACCGTCGTCGTCGTCGCCGTCTGTCACCATGGCCCGACGACTAGGTTTCCAGCACGAAGAGTGAGGGAGGGCGGGCGGATCTGAGCGCGAAGAGTGAGGGAGGATGGGCGGATCTGAGTGCGTGAGGGAGGGAGGGAGCTAGGGTTTCGGGCTAGCGGCAGGGGGCGTGGGGGGAGGCGACCAGAGGAATCGGGGCACAGAGGAGAGAATGAGAGAGAGGGCCACCTCGGGCAGCGGCTTTGCCTCCTCAGCTGGCTAGGCTGGTGGGCCAGTGCGCCGAGGCCCAGTGGCCCATATGGCCTTTGCCGTCAGTCCCCAGTAATGCACAGACGGCAAAGACGGGCTCCCGTTTTCCCACCGTCACCTGCATACATTTTGCCGTCTTCAAATCTTTGCCGTCAGCTAACATATGTATTTGCCGTCAGCTGGAAACAAACACAGACGGAAAAGTATGCGTTTGCCGTCAGTAAAACAAAAACAGACGGCAAAGTATGTCTTTGCCGTCGGTTGTTCTTTGCCGTCAGCCACTGATGGCAAAGTATGTCTTTGCCGTCTGCCCCGATGAAAAGCTGACGGCAAAGTGCAGTACTGACAGCAAATTAGCTGATTCCTGTAGTGAATGAAGCTCCTAGCGATTCAAGTCGTGCCGATGTGTACATGACAATCAGACTAAATAAAAAGATGGAGTACACATTAAGAAATAAGCCAGTAGCAAATAGCCTAGGCGAAAAACTGTTTCCATTATAATCTGGTTGATACGTCAAAACATACTTGAACTGATAATGCTATAAGCATCCGGGCTATTTTACAGGCCAAACACAAGGGAAAGCTGCGTACACATACTAAAAAGGGAAGAGGCGATCTTTAAGGATCATTTTAGATACTATGTCGTACACCCGCGCTTCTCTTCAACTTGGTAAGTGATCATTTTAGAGGATTAGTGACCGGGTTGTCATAAGGGGCTAGGAAAAAGGGGCCCTTGGCACCATCAAAAAGGTGGTGTGGTTTCGAAGAATCTGAAAAAAGGAAAAACAAAAACAAAGAAAAAGAAGGTAAGAGAGTCCAGGTTGGGTCGAGCCGTATTGTGGACTTTATCTTTGATATGACTCCATCTTTGCCCATGGTATCTTTAGTGCATAATTATGTGCGTGCGGTACATATGTCGCAGCTAGGTTAGGTCTAAGACAGAGGCCGGATTGCTAATCGATCTCTTGACTAGCTAGACTATCATTTTGAAGTGTAGTCCGGACTCGTTTAACAGGGTCCAGGGGCTAGATTGCCGATGTATAGTTTGGCTTGATAAGGCCGGCCTGGACTTCCGTGGCGAGGGCCGCTGTGTGCTCCTCAATACAGAGGGATCAGCGATCCATGTTCCCATGGACTGTTATAACACCGCGTGGTCCTGGCATCTTGAGTTTTAGATAGGCATAGTGCGGGACCACATTAAAGCGGGCAAACACAGTTCGTCCAAGCAGTGCGTGATAGCCACTGCGGAAAGGGGCGATGTCGAAGATCAAGTCCTTGCTTCGAAAGTTGTCCAGTGAGGCGAACAGCGGGCCTCTACACCAAGAATTACTCCTTTGAAGGTAGTTTTGGTGGGCTTGATTCTTGATGAGTCAATACCCATTTTATGGACTGTGTCTTGATAGAGCAGGCTAAGACTTCTGCCGACATCCATATGGACCCTCGTTAAGTGGAATCCATCGATAATTTGGTCGAGGACCAACGGGGTTGAACCTCCATGAAGAATACTGGTCGGATGGTCTCTGCGATCAAAAGTGATTGGGCATGCTGACCATGGGTTGAATTTTGGGGCGACTGGCTCTATCGCATAGACGTCCCTTAACGCGTGCTTGCGCTCCGTCTTGGGGATGTGAGTAACGTATATCATGTTCACCGTTTTGACCTCGGGGGAAAATTTCTTTTGTCCCGTTGTGTTTGGTGGGCGAGGTTCCTCATCGTCGTGCTTGCTAGGGGACCCTTTCCCCATGTGCTTGGTGTTTAACTTACCGTCCTATTTAAAGAACCAACAACTTCTGTTGGTATGGTTGGCAGGTGATACGTCTCCAACGTATCTATAATTTTTGATTGTTTCATGCTATTATATTACCTCTTTTCGATGTTTATCGGCTTTACTTTACACTTCTATATCATTTTTGGGACTAACCTACTAACCGGAGGCCCAGCCTGTATTGCTGTTTTTTTGCCTATTTCAGTGTTTCGAAGAAAAGGAATATCAAATGGAGTCCAAACGGAATGAAACCTTCAGGAGCGATCTTTTTGGAATAAACGTGATCCAGAGGACTTGGAGTGCAAGTCAAGAAGCAATCGAGGATGCCACGAGGGTGGAGGGCGCCCCCCCTACAAGCCTCCCCCCTATCTCGTGGGCCCCTCGGGCGTCCACTGCTACGTCTTGAGCTAGGGTTGGTTTTCCCCGAAGAGGAGAGGGTGATGCAACAAGTGTAGCGTAAGTATTTCCCTCAGTTTTGAGAACCAAGGTATCAATCCAGTAGGAGGCTCCTCAAAAGTCCCACACACCTACACAAACAAACTGAGAACTCGCAACCAACGCAATAAAGGGGTTGTCAATCCCTTCACGGCCACTTGCGAAAGTGAGATCTGATAGAGATAGTATGATAAGATAAATATATTTTTGGTATTTTATAATATATATGCAAAAAGTAAAGATGCAAATAAAAGTAGATTGAAAGCAAATATGATAAGAGATAGACCCGGGAGCCATAGGTTTCACTAGAGGCCTCTCTCGAGATAGCATAAGTATTACGGTGGGTGAACAAATTACTGTCAATCAATTGATAGAAAAGCACATAGTTATGAGATTATCTAGGCATGATCATGTATATAGGCATCACTTCCATAACAAGTAGACCGACTCCTGCCTGCATCTACTACTATTACTCCACACATCGACCGAGTCCTGCCTGCATCTAGAGTATTAAGTTCATAAGAACAGAGTAACGCATTAAGCAAGATGACACGATGTAGAGGGATAAACTCATGCAATATGATATAAACCCCAGCTTGTTATCCTCGATGGCAACAATACAATACGTGTCTTGCAACCCTTTCTGTCACTGGGTAAGAACACCGCAAGATTGAACCCAAAGATAAACACTTCTCCCATGGCAAGAAAGATCAATCTAGTAGGCCAAACCAAACTGATAATTCGAAGAGACTTGCAAAGATAACTCAATCATACATAAAAGAATTCAGAGAAGATTCAAATATTATCCATAGATAAATCTGATCATAACCCCACAATTCATCGCATCTCAACAAACACACCGCAAAAAGAGATTACATCGAATAGATCTCCACAAGAGAGAGGGAGAACATTGTATTGAGATCCAAAAAGAGAGAAGAAGCCATCTAGCTAATAACTATGGACCCGTAGGTCTGTGGTAAACTACTCACAACTCATCGGAGGGGCAAGGATGTTGATGTAGAAGTCCTCCGTGGTTGATTCCCCCTCCAGCAGAGTGCCGGCGAAGGCTCCAAGATGAGATCTCGTGGATACAGAAGGTTACGGCGGTGGAAATTGTGTTTCGTGGTGCTCCTGGATGTTTTCGGGGTACGTAGGTATATATAGGAGGAAGAAGTACGTCGGTGGCCGCCCGAGGGGCCCACGAGACACTACTAGGGAAAAGCCTAGCAGCAGCGTGGGTTTTGGGCCTATTAGCAGCGCGGGGGCCGGCGCTACTAATAAGGTGCTACAGCTAACGTATAGCAGTAGCGCGGGTGCCACCCACGCTACTACTACATCCTTTAGTAGTAGCGTGGGTAAAAACCCGCGCTACTACTACCAACGCGGTTTTTTTTTGAATTTTTTCGAAAAAATATTTCAATTTTTTCCCTAATTTTCAAATTTCTGAATTATTTTAACCTCAAATCTCTAATCACCCCTCATCGCTACTCAATTTAATCTCTAATCACCCCTCATCATTCAAAATAATCTAACTTCCCGGACGGTCACCCATCCTCTCACTACTCCAGCCTGAGCATGCTTAACTTCCGGGTTCTATTCTCGCTCGTTTCCAAGTCTGCACTTGTTGTTTTCCTGACAATAGTAAGATGTCAATCCTATTAACCTCAGGAATTTAGCTTGAGCATGAAGTCACACATTTCACTATTTGAGTTTGAAACTATTGTTCTAAAAAATTAGTAACACTAATATTTCTTGAATAATTAGTTTGACCACAGTTTGACCATAGTTTGACCATAGTTTGACCACAGTTTGACCAGATTTGAGCAAAATTCAAAAAAACATAAATAATTATTTACTAACACTAATATTCTAGAATAATTAGTTTGACCACTGTTTGACCACAGTTTGACCACACAGTTTGAAATTTTTTCGATTTTTTCCACTCTACATCTTAAAAGCCCCGTAACTTTTTTCTGTTAGCTTTTTGAGGATTTCGATGTTTAATGTTGTTCCCCCGCTTAAATTTGGATGTAACTTTTCGAGTAGATGATTTTTCATATAAAAAACTTTTTCATCCGAGTTAGTATGCAAAAGTTATGCCCATTTTTACAAATTCTCGAGAGATTTTGCAAATAAAGTCGAAATTCATATTTGTAATTTTCCCAACAACTAGACCACATATCACATGGGAAACTTATTTTCTTTTCTTTTTTTGACATTTTTATCATTTTCTTTTATTTTTTCTAAAACTGAAAAGGCGATCCAGGGGGGGTAGAGTTTGAAAATGGGACCTTTAGTAGTAGCGCGGTTTTTTACCCCCTCGCTACTACTATGGCACCACTTAGTAGTAGCGAGGGATAAAAACCAACGCTACTGCTATCAAACTTAGTAGTAGTGAGGTTTTAAAAACCCGCGCTACTACTATGGCATGTCCCGGGGGGCATGGTAGAGACCGCTTAGTAGTAGCGAGGGTTAAAACCCCACGCTACTGCTATCAACTTAGTAGTAGCGAGGTTTAAAAACCTGCGCTACTGGTAAGTAGCAGTAGCGAGGGTTTTTAACCCTCGCTACTAGTAACTTTTTGTGTATAGGCTTTTCCCTAGTAGTGAGACAGGGGGCGCGCCCTATAGGGGGGGGCTCCTATCTCGTGGCTTCCTCGATAGCTTCCTGACTTGCACTCCAAGCTCTCCGGATCACGTTCGTTCCAAAAATCACGCTCCCGAAGGTTTCATTCCGTTTGGACTCCGTTTGATATTCCTTTTCTTCGAAATACTAAAATAGGCAAAAAAAAACAGCAATATGGGCTGGGCCTCCGGTTATTAGGTTAGTCCCAAAAATGGTATAAATGTGTAAAATAAAGCCCATAAACATCCAAAAGGGGTAATATAATAGCATGGAACAATCAAAAATTATAGATACGTTGGAGACGTATCATCCACCAACGTACTTCTTCCTCCTATATATACCCATGTACCCCGAAACCATCAGGGGAGCCACCGAAAAACAATTTCCACCGCCATAACCTTCTGTATCCGTGAGATCCCATCTTGGAGCCATCGTCGGCACTCTGTCGGAGGGGGATTCCACCATGGAGGGCCTCTACGTCAACTCCAAGGCCTCTCCGATGAGTTGTGAGTAGTTTACTTCAGACCTTCGGGTCCATAGTTATTAGCTAGATGGTTTCTTCTCTCTCTTTGGATCTCAATACCATGTTCTCCTCCGTCTTCTTGGAGATCTATTTGATGTAACTCTTTTTGCGGTGTGGTCGTCGAGATCCGATGAATTGTGGGTTTATGATCAAGTTTATCTATGAGAAATATTTGAATCTCCTCTAAATTCTTTTATGTATGATTGAGTTATCTTTGCAAGTCTCTTCGAATTATCGGTTTGGTTTGGCCTACTAGATTGATCTTTCTTGACATGGGAGAAGTGCTTAGCTTTGGGTACATTCTTGCGGTGTCCATTCCCAGTGACAGCAGGGGCAGCAAGGCACGTATTGTATTGTTGCCATCGAGGATAAAAAGATGGGTTTTATATCATGTTGCATGAGTTTATCCCTCTACATCATGTCATCTTTCTTAAAGCGTTACTCTATTCTTATGAACTTAATACTCTAGATGCATGCTGGATAGCGGTCGATGTGTGGAGTAATAGTAGTAGATGCAGGAAGGAGTCGGTCTACTTGTCACAGATGTGATGCCTATATACATGATCATACCTAGATAATCTCATAATTATTCGCTTTTCCATCAATTGCTCGACAGTAATTCGTTCACCCACCATAATACTTATGCTATCTTGAGAGAAGCCACTAGTGAAATCTATGGCCCCCGGGTCTATCTTTTATCATATATGCTTTCAATCTACTTTTATTTGCATCTTTACTTTACAATCAATATCATAAAATACCAAAAATATATTTATCTTATCATATAATCTCTATCTGATCTCACTGTTGCAAGTGGCCGTGAAGGGATTGACAGCCCCTTTATCGCATTGGTTGCGAGTTCTTTGTTTGTTTGTGTAGGTGCGTGGGACTTTTGAGGAGCCTCCTACTGGATTGATACCTTTGTTCTCAAAAACTGAGGGAAATACTTACGCTACTGTGGTGCATCACCCTTTCCTCTTCAAGGAAAACCAACGCAAGCTCAAGACGTAGCAAGAAGGATCTCTGGCGCCGTTGCCGGGGAGGTTCGCTCAAGTCAAGACATACCAAGTACCAATCACAATCTCATCTCCCTCGCATTTACATTATTTGCCATTTGCCTCTCGTTTTCCTCTCCCCCACTTCACCCTTACCATTTTATTCGCCCTCTGTTTCCCAATCTCTATCTTCTTCGCTCTCTCTCTTTCGCTTGCCTTTTTTTGTTTGCTCGTGTGTTAGATCGTTTACCTTGTCTTAATGGCTAGTCCTCCTATCCTTGTTGTTACTCCCGAACCTGAGATTCTTAATTTTAAACAAAGGGAGGGAGAGAATGTAAAAGATGCTTGGCATAGAATTTGCAATGCTCAAAATAAATCTACTAGGAAGCTTTCTACTTCTGTTCTTCTTCGCAATTTTTATGTAGGCATTACTCCTTGGAATAGATGCATTCTTGATACCATTATCAGAGGGGATTTCTTGAGTAGTCATACATTTGATGCTTATAATGCTATGTTAGATTTGTTTGGCCCACCACGTCTTTTGGTTAATGGAACTGTTTTACCTTTAGAACATGTGATGCAAAGGCTTGAAATTATTGAAAATAAAATTGCCACTGTTGAGTTAATTGAAAATTTGGATAAAAATATCCACAACCAAATTACCCAAAATGGATCTAAGGTGGGAGTTGCTCTGAAGAATCTTAAAGAAAAGGAACATATAGTTAATGAAAGAATAGAACAAGATTCTACGAGAATAGGTAAAATTGAGGATATAATTACTTATCTAGGGTCTGCTTTTTTATCTATGAAAAATACTTCAACTCCTCCTGTTAAGTTCGGAAAATTAATTTATGTTCCTAAAAATAAGTGTGAATCTTCTAGTAAGGAAAATGCGGATCTCAAATCCATAAGTGTTCACTCTAGTTTTTCCACTATCATAAAGGAACCTTTTGCTTCAAATGAATGTCTTGATTTCTTCCCTAGTAACTTAATCATTGCTAAAAAGAAAGAAACTCCTAAAAATTATAAATGCTCCATTGAAGAATCGAGTGCCAAAGATGGCACTACTTAGAACTATCCTCGCTTTTATGCCTAGCTTGGGGCGTTAAACAATAGCGCTAGTTGGGAGGCAACCCAATTTTATTTGTGTTCTTTGTTTTTGTTCCTGTTTAGTAATATAGTTTGCATCTACTTTCTGTTTAGATGTGTTTTCATGTTTTATTTAGTGTTTGTGCCAAGTAGAACCTATAGGATAACCTATGGTATGAGTTAATTTGATTCTGCTGAAAAACAGAAACTTTGCGCTCACGAGAAAAAATTCAATAAATCACAGAAACATGCTTTGGCATTTATTCATTTTGATGTAGATCAATAGAAAAATTGCATAGGACTTACTATTTTGGTAGGATTTTTGGAGTTCCAGAAGTAACCTAAAGTTACAGATTGCTACAGACTGTTCTGTTTTTGACAGATTCTGCCTTTCATGTGTTGTTTGCTTATTTTGATGCATCAATAGCTAGTATGTAAGTGTACGAACCATAGAGAACCTGGAATACAGTAGGTTTAACACCAATACAAATAAATAATGAGTTCATTGCAGTACCTTATGTGGTGGTTTTTCTTTCTTTCACTAACGGAGCTTATGAGATTTCCTGTTGAGTTTTGTGTTGTGAAGTTTTCAAGTTTTGGGTAGAGATTTGATAGACTATGGAATAAGGAGTGGCAAGAGCCTAAGCTTGGGGATTCCCATGGAACCCCAAGATATTAAAGAATAGCCAAAATCCTAAGCTTGAGGATGCCCCTGGAAGGCATCCCCTCTTTCGTCTTCGTTCATTGGTAACTTTACTTGGAGCTATATTTTTATTCGCCACATGATATGTGTTTTGCTTGGAGCGTCCTGTATTATATTAGTCTTTGATTTTTAGTTTACCACAATCATCCTTGCTGTACACACATTTTGGGAGAAGCCCACTTGATTGGAATTTATTAGAATACTCTATGTGCTTCACTTATATCTTTTGAGCTAGATTATTTTTGCTCTAGTGCTTCACTTATATCTTTTAGAGCACGGTGGTGGCTTAATTTTAAAGAAATTGTTGATCTCTCATGCTTCACTTATATTATTTTGAGAGTCTCTTAGAACAGCATGGTATTTGCTATGGTTATAAAATTGGTCCTAGAATGGTAGGCATCCAAGTTGGGTATAATAAAAACTATCATAGAATGTGAATTGGATGCTATGATCAATTTGATACTTGATAATTGTTTTGAGATATAGGCGTGTGATATTAGTGTCATGCTAGTTGGCTAATTGTGAATTTAAAGAATACTTGTGTTGAAGTTTGTGATTCCCGTAGCATGCACGTATGGTGAACAGCTTTGTGATGAAGTTGGAGCACAATTTTATTTATTGATTGTCTTCCTTATGAGTGGCGGTCGGGGATGAGCCATGGTCTTTTCCTACCAATCTATCCCCCTAGGAGCATGCGAGTAGTATTTGTTTTCAATGGCTTGTAGATTTTTGCAATAAGTATATGAGTTCTTTATGACTAATGTTGAGTCCATGGATTATACGCACTCTCACCCTTCCACCATTGCTAGCCTCTCTTGTGCCGCGCAACTTTCGCCGGTACCATACACCCACCATATTCCTCCCTCAAAACAGCCACCATACCTACCTATTATGGCATTCCCATAGCCATTCTGAGATATATTGCCATGCAACTTTCCACTGTTCCGTTTATTATGACACGCATCATCATTGTCATATTGCTCTTTGCATGATCATGTAGTTGACATCGTATCTGTGGCAAGGCCACCTCATAATTTTTCATACATGTCACTCTTGATTCATTGCATAACCAGGTACACCGCCGGAGGCGTCTATATAGAGTCATATCTTGTTCTAAGTATCGAGTTGTAATCTTGAGTTGTAAATAAATAAAAGTGTGATGATCTTCATTATTAGAGCATTGTCCTAGTGAGGAAAGGATGACAAAGACTATGATTCCCCCACAAGTTGGGATGAGACTTCAGACTTTATAAAAATGAAAGAGGCCAAAGAAGCCCATGAAAAAAAGAGGCCAAAGAAGCCCACAAAAAAAAGAAAAAGAGAAGAAGAAAAAGAAAAATAAAAAAAGAGAAAAAGGGAGAAAAAATAATGAGAGAAAAAGAGAGAAGGGACAATGCTACTATCTCTTTTTCCACACTTGTGCTTCAAAATAGCAGCATGGTCTTCATGATAGCAAGTCTCTTACGTTGTCACTTTCATATACTAGTGGGAATTTTTCATTACAGAACTTGGCTTGTATATTCCAATTATGGGCTTACTCAAAATGCCCTAGGTCTTCGTGAGCAAGCAAGTTGGATGCACACCCACTTAGTTTCTTTTGTTCAGTTTTCATACATTTATAGCTCTAGTGCATCTGTTACATGGCAATCCCTACTCACTCACATTGATATCTATTAATGGGCATCTCCATAGCCCGTTGATATGCCTAGTTGATGTGAGACTATCTTATCCTTTTTGTCTTCTCCACAACCACTCTTCCATTCCACATATAGTGCTGTGTCCATGGCACACGCTCATGTATTGGTTGAAAATTGAAAAAGTTTGAGATTACTAAAGTATGAAACAATTGCTTGGCTTGTCATCGGGGTTGTGCATGCTTAAATACTTTGCGTGATGAAGATAGAGCAACAGCCAGACTATATGATTTTGTAGGGATAACATTCTTTAGCCATGTTATTTTGAGAAGACATGATTGCTTTATTAGTATGCTTGAAGTATTGCTATTTCTTATGTCAATATGAACTTTTATTTTGAATCATTTGGATCTGAACATTCATGCCACAATAAAGAGAAATACATTGAGAATTATGCTAGGTAGCATTCTACATCAAAAATTCTGTTTTTATCATTTACCTACTCGAGGACGAGCAGGAATTAAGCTTGGGGATGCTTGATACGTCTCCAACGTATCTATAATTTTTGCTTGTTTCATGCTATTATATTACATGTTTTGGATGTTTATGGGCTTTAATTTACACTTTTATATCATTTTTGGGACTAACCTACTAACCGGAGGCCAAGCCCGTATTGCTGTTTTTTTGCCTATTTGAGTGTTTTGAAGAAAAGGAATATCAAATGGAGTCCAAACGGAATGAAACCTTCGGGAGCGATCTTTTTGGAACAAATGTGATCCATAGGACTTGGAGTGCAAGTCAAGAAGCAATCGAGGAAGCCACGATGGTGGAGGGCACGCCCCCCCTATAGGGCGCCCCCCTATCTCGTGGGCCCCTGGGCGTCCACCGACGTATTTCATCCTCCTATATATATGAATGTACCCCGAAACCATCAGGGGAGCCACCGAAAAACAATTTCCACCGCTGTAACCTTCTGTATCCGCGAGATCCCATCTTGGAGTCGTCGCTGGCACTCTGCAGTACGGGGAATCCACCATGGAGGGCCTTTACATTAACTCCAAGGCCTCTCTGATGAGTTGTGAGTAGTTTACTTCAGACCTTCAGGTCCATAGTTATTAGCTAGATGGCTTCTTCTCTCTCTTTGGATCTCAATACCATGTTCTCCTCCCTCTTCTTGGAGATCTATTCGATGTAACTCTTTTTGAGGTGTGTTTGTCGAGATCCGATGAATTGTGGGTTTATGATCAAGTTTATCTATGAGAAATATTTGAATCTCCTCTGAATTCTTTTATGTATGATCGAGTTATCTTTACAAGTCTCTTCGAATTATCGGTTTGGTTTGGCCTACTAGATTGATCTTTCTTGCCATGGGAGAAGTGCTTAGCTTTGGGTTCAATCTTGCGGTGTCCTTTCCCAGTGACAGCAGATGCAGCAAGGCACATATTGTATTGTTGCCATCGAGGATAAAAAGATGGGGTTTATATCATATTGCATGAGTTTATCCCTCTACATCATGTCATCTTTCTTAAAGCGTTACTCTGTTCTTATGAACTTAATACTCTAGATGCATGTTGGATAGCGGTCGATGTGTGGAGTAATAGTAGTAAATGCAGGCAGGAGTCGGTCTACTTGTCACGGATGTGATGCCTATATACATGATCATGCCTAGATAATCTTATAATTATTTGCTTTTCTATCAATTGCTCGCCAGTAATTTGTTCACCCACTGTAATACTTATGCTATCTTGAGAGAAGCCACTAGTGAAACCTATGGCCCCCTGGTCTATCTTTTATCATATACACTTTCAATCTACTTTTATTTGCATCTTTACTTTTCCAATCTATATCATAAAATACCAAAAATATATTTATCTTATCATATTATCTCTATCAGATCTCACTTCCGCAAGTGGCCGTGAATGGATTGACAACCACTTTATCGGGTTGGTTGCGAGTTCTTTGTTTGTTTGTGTAGGTGCGTGGGACTTTTGAGGAGCCTCCTACTGGATTGATACCTTGGTTCTCAAAAACTGAGGGAAATACTTACGCTACTATGCTGCATCACCCTTTCCTCTTCAAGGAAAACCAACGCAAGCTGAAGACGTAGCAGAAGGATAGTCGGGGGTGTCATGAATCTAGCAAGGTCGATCAAGTATTCGGTCCAGGCTAGATGAACCTTCTCTGTTTCTTTTGAATGGCTTCTTCCCTTGACCGGGTTTGGAGCCACTGAATCCGGTGTTGACCGCTGATACGTCTCCAACATATCTATAATTTTTGATTGTTCCATGCTATTATATTACCCGTTTTGGATGCTTATGGGCTTTACTCTACACTTTTATATCATTTTTTGGACTAACCTACTAACTGGAGGCCCAGCCCGAAGTGCTGTTTTTTTGCCTATTTCAGTATTTCGAAGGAAAGGAATATCAAACAGAGTCCAAACGGAATGAAACCTTCGGGAGCAATCTTTTTGGAACAATCGCAATCCAGGAGACTTGGAGTGGACGTCAAGAAGCGAACGAGGCGGCCACGAGGGTGCCCGGCGCGCCCTAAGGGGGTGGGCGCGCACCCCACCCTCATGGGCCCCTCGAGCGTCCACCGACCTACTTCTTCCTCCTATATATATCCACATACCCCGAAAACATCCAGGAGCACCAGGAAAATCTATTTCCACCGCCATAACATTCTGTATCCACGAGATCCCATCTTGGAGCCTTCGCCGGCGGTACGCCGGAGTAAAAATCGACCATGGAGGGCCTCTCCATCACCACCAAGGCCTCTCCGATGAGTTGTGACTAGTTTACCACAGACCTTTGGGTCCATAGTTATTAGCTAGATGGATTCTTCTCTCTCTTTGATTTTCAATACAAAGTTTTCCTTCTTCTTCTTGGAGATCTATTCGATGTAACACTTTTTGCGGTGTGTTTGTCGAGATCCGATGAATTGTGGGTTTATATCAAGTTTATCTATGAGAAATATTTGAATCTCCTCTGAATTCTTTTTTCTATGATTGGTTATCTTTGCAAGTCTCTTCGAATTATCAGTTTGGTTTGGCCTACTAGATTGATCTTTCTTGCAATGGGAGAAGTGCTTAGCTTTGGGTTCAATCTTGCGGTGTCCTTTCCAAGTGAAAGCAGGGGCTGGAAGGCACGTATTGTATTGTTGCCATCGAGGATAAAAAGATGGGGTTTATATCATATTGCATGAGTTTATCCCTCTACATCATGTCATCTTGCTTAATGTGTTACTCTGTTCTTGTGAACTTAATACTCTAGATGCAGGCAGGAGTTGGTCGATGTGTGGAGTAATAGTAGTAGATGAAGAATCTTTTCGATCTAGTTGTTGCGGAAATGATGCCTATATACATGATCATGCCTAGATATTCTCATAACTATGCACTTTTCTATCAATTGCTCGACATTAATTTGTTCACCCACCATAATAATTATGCTATCTTGAGAGAAGGCACTAGTGAAACCTATGGCCCCCGGGTATATCTTTTATCATACAAGTTTTCCATCTACTTTTATTTGCATCTTTTATTTTCCAGTCTATATCATAAAAGTACCAAAAATATTTATCTTATCTTATTATCTCTATCAGATCTCACTTTTGCAAGTTACCGTGAAGGGATTGACAACCCCTTTATTGCGTTGGTTGTGAGGTTCTTGTTTGTTTGTGTAGGTGCGTGGGACTTTTGAGGAGCCTCCTACTGGATTGATACCTTGGTTCTCAAAACTGAGGGAAATACTTATGCTACTTTGCTACATCACCCTTTCCTCTTCAAGGGAAAAACCAACACATGCTCAAGAGGTAGCAAGAAGGATTTCTAGCGCTGTTGTCGGGGAGGTCTTCGCTCAAGTCAAGACATACCAAGTACCCATCACAAACTCATCTCCCTTGCATTACATTATTTTTGCCTCTCGTTTTCCTCTCACCCACTTCACCCTTGCCGTTTGCTCGTTTGCTTTGATGTCTTACTTGGCTCGTTTGCTCGTTTGGTTGGAATAGTTGTTTATTTATTGCTAAACAGAGAACCTAAGATCTATGGAGCCTCATCCGCTTGCTAATCTTTTTAAGAGATTCAATTATGATGAACCAATTGCTAGTGAGTTTTGTGCACTAGATTATCTTTATGAAGCTTTGGTTGAAATTCGTGAATCTGAAAATTGTGATGAAGAAATTTATGAAGAGATTCACGATAACTCTTTGAATAAAAATCATGATTTTAATGATTTTACTATAAATTCTCTTGATGTCAATTGTGCTAATAATATGCAAAACCCTAAGCTTGGTGATGCTAGTTTTGCTATGTCTACTACTTGTTTAAATGATCATGATTGGGGTGATTCTTCTTTTGATCTTGAAAATTTATTTAACCACCATGATGAATATGAGATTGATAATAGTGTTTGTAATATTATTGAAAGTGGGTTTGTAAGAGTAACTTTATATCCCACACATTTGGATTTTGATCAATCTTATGAAATTTTTGACAAAAGTGGGCTTGGAGAGGTCATGACTTTAGTTAATGTTAATCCCACTATTTTCGAAGAGTGTCAACTTCGCATGTATGTGGATCATGTTGAAAATATTTTATGTGATAGATATTTTGTTGAATTTGCTTATGATCCTACATGTAATTATTATGGGAGAGGAAAATATGGTTGTAGAAATTTTCATGTTACTAAATTACCTCTATTTATGTTGAGATTGCTATCGTCTTCTTCCTTGCATATGCTAGTTTTGCTTGCCTTCATAATTTGCTTACTTATAAAAAACCTATGCATAGGAAGTATGTCAGACTTAAGTGTGTTTGTCACATGTTTTATAATGCTCTCTTTATGCTTCAATTCTCGTCTTCATGTGAGCATCATTGAAATCTCAATGCCTAGCTAAAAAGGCTTTAAAGAAAAGCGCTTGTTGGGAGAAACCCCAATATTTTTCCTTGCTGTTATTCAATAAATAATTAATCTAGCCTCTGGTTATATGTGTTTTTATGTTTTAATTAGTGTTTGTGCCAAGTAGAACCTATAGGATAACCTTGGGTGAAAGTTAATTTGATTGTGCTGAAAAACAGAAACTTTGCGCTCACAAGAAAAAATTCAATAAATCATAGAAACGAGAATTTGTGTTGATTCTTTTTTCTGTAGATCAATAGACAAGTTACCTAGGACTTCCTATTTCGGTAGGATTTTTGGAGTTCCATAAGTATTCGGAAGTTATAGATTGCTACAGACTATTCTGTTTTTGACAGATTCTGTTTTTCGTGTGTTGTTTGCTTATTGTGATGAATCTATGGCTAGTATTGGGGGGTATGAACCATAGAGAAGTTGGAATACAGTAGGTTTAACACAAATATAAGTAAAGAATTAGTTTGTTACAGTACCTTATGTGGTGGTTTTTCTTTCTTGCACTAACGGAGCTCATGAGATTTCTTGTTGAGTTTTGTGTTGTGAAGTTTTCATTGTTTGGGTAAAGATTTGATGGACTATGGAATAAGGAGTGGCAAAAGCTCAAGATTGGGGATGCCCATGCCACCCCAAGATATTCAAGGACAACCAAAATCGTAAGCTTGGGATGCCCCGGAAGGCATCCCCTCTTTCGTCCTCATCTATCGGTAACTTTACTTGGAGCTATATTTTTATTTACCACATCATATGTGTTTTTCCTGGAGCGTCTTGTCTGATATGAGTCTTTACTTTTTAGTTTACCAAAATCATCCTTGCTGTACACACCTTTTCAGAGAGACCCATGTGATTTAGAATTTATTAGAATACTCTATATGCTTCACTTATATCTTTTGAGCTAGATAGTTTTGCTCTATGTGCTTCACTTATATTTTCTAGAGCACAGCGATGGCTTTATTTTGAAGAAATTGTTGATCTCTCATGCTTCACTTATATTATTTTGAGAGTCTTTTTGAACAGCATGGTATTTTCTATGGTTATAAATTTGGTCCTAGAATGACGAGCATCCAAGTTGGGTATAATAAAAACTATCATAGAAAGTGCATTAAAAACTATGATCAATTTGATGCTTGATAATTGTTTTGAGATATAAAGGTGGTAATGTTAGAGTCATGCTAGTTGGGTAATTATGAAATTTATAAATACTTGTGTTGAAGTTGGCAAGTCCCGTAGCATGCACGTATGGTAAAAGTTATGTAACAAATTTGTAGCATGGGGTGCTCTCTGAGTGCTTTCCTTATGAGTGGCAGTCGGGGAAGAGCGATGGTCTTTTCCTACCAATCCATCCCTCTAGGGTCATGCGTAGTAGTACTTTTCTTCGAGGGCTAATACATTTTTGAAATAAGTATATGAGTTCGTTATGACTAATATGAGTCCATGGATACACACACACTTACCCTTCCACTTTGCCAGCCTTTATTATGCCGCGCAATCTTCGTCGGTATCATGAACCCATTATTTACCTTCCTCAAAATAGCCACCATACCTACCTACTATGGCATTTCCACAGCCATTCCGAGATATATTGCCATGCAACTTTCCACCGTTCAGTTTATTATGACACGGTCTATCATTGTCATATTGCTCTTTGCATGATCATGTAGTTGACATCGTATTTGTGGCAAGGCCACCTTCATAATTTTTTCATACATGTCACTCTTGATTCATTGCATATCGTGGTACACCGCCGGAGGCATTCACATAGAGTCATATTTTTTTCTAATTATTGAGTTGTAAATCAGTAAAAGTGTAATGATCTTCATTATTAGAGCATTGTCCCAAGTGAGGAAAGGATGATGAAGACTATGATTCCCCCACAAGTCGGGATGAGACTTCGGACTTTATAAAAATAAAAGATGCCAAAGAAGCCCATAAAAAAAGAGGCAAAGAAGCCCACCAAAATAAAAATATAAAAAAATGAGAGAAAAAGAGAGAAGGGACAATGTTACTATCCTTTTACCACACTTGTGCTTCAAAGTAGCACCATGACCTTCATGATAGAGAGTCTCCTATATGTTGTCACTTTCATATACTAGTGGGAATTTTTCATTATAGAACTTGGCTTGTATATTCCAATGATGGGCTTCCTCAAAACGCCCTAGGTCTTCGTGAGCAAGCAAGTTGGATGCACACTACTGGAATCCACTTCTTTGCCATCCTCCATGGCGGACAGCAAAGGACTGGATCACGGACGGCAAAATCCTTTGCCGTCAGCCAGCAGACGGCAAACTGTCCGGCTGAACACATGCCAGCAAAGGCCTTCTTTGTCGTCCGCTTCGTGGAAACGGATGTCGGTGTCAAAACCGGTGGATCTCGGGTAGGGGGTCCCGAACTGTGTGTCTAAGGCTAATGGTAACAGGAGGCTGGGGACACGATGTTTACCTAGGTTCGGGCCCTCTCGATGGAGGTAATACCCTACTTCCTTCTTGATTGATCTTGATGATATGAGTATTACAAGAGTTGATCTACCACGAGATCGTAGAGGCTAAACCCTAGAAGCTAACCTATGATTATGATTGTTCTTGTCCCACGGACTAAACCCTCCGGTTTATATAGACATCGGAGGGGGCTAGGATTACACAGAGTCGGTTACAGAGAAGGAGATCTACATATCCGAATCACCAAGCTTGCCTTCCATGCCAAGGAGAGTCCCATCCTGACATGGGACGAAGTCTTCAATCTTGTATCTTCATAGTCCAATAGTCCGGCCAAAGTATATAGTCCGACTATCCGAGGACCTCCCTAATCCAGGACTCCCTTAGTAGCCCCTGAACCAGGCTTCAATGAAGATGAGTCCGGCGTGCAGATTGTCTTCGGCATTGCAAGGCGGGTTCCTTCTCCGAATACTCCATTGAAGATCTTGAATACGAGGATCATGTTCGGCTCTGCAAAATAATTTCCACACACCACTGTAGAGAGCACAATATTCCACAAATCTAATCTGCTCACAATTTTTCCTAGAGTGACATCACGCCGCGGCCCGGTCATTACGAACCGTTTTTCCCAGCCCGCAACTACACATGCTGCGAGGCGGTTTTATTGGCACAAGCGAGCGAAAACGCAAGACGAAGCGCGTTCCATTCGGTGAGCGACATGGAGGGTCCAGCGTGCCGGGCTGCAACACGAACGCGACAAAAGCGATTTACAGTCAAAACCGATTGACTGGTCGTCACCAGAACCACTATTCACACCAGAACCTTCGCTGCTCGGCCTACGCCAGCCACTGCCCTAAAACCACTCCTTATCTCCAGCCCATTCCCCCACCTTTCGATTCCCTAGCCCGCATCAAGCGTCCCCTAGTTCGCCAGAAAGCCATGGTGCGCCGCAAGATCACTTACTACAAGATGATGACGCCGGAGCGCCGCGTAGAAATCACGGCGGCGGTTGGCGCCACAGACCTCCGTTCCCAAGCTCGCTTTGAAGTGGGCCAATCCTCGAGTTCTCTGGAGCCAAGCTATGACGAGGAGGAAGCCGATCCAATGTTCATGGCGGAGGTAGTGACGCAGAAGGCCCCCGATGGGTATGAGACGATGGAGGTCAACTTCGTGCCGGCGTCCGAGTCCCCCATGGTGCAGGTGGACCAGCGGTTCAACATGGTGATACTAAAGGAGGACCGGGATGCAGAGGCTCAACTCGACGCGGGAGCGCGCGCATGCCGCTACCATGGAGGCTCTCCTGCAGGCGGAACCGGATGTCGTGGATGTGAACCGGGCGGCGGAGGCTCAACTTGAGGCGGAGCGGGCGGATGCCCCTACCCTCGAGGCCCTCCTGTAGGCATAACCGAAAGTACTGGGCTTGAACCGGGCGGCAGAGGCTCGACTAGACGCGGAGCACGTGGATGCCGCTCTCATCGACGCCCTCCGGCAGGCGGAATAGGACGTCCAAGACTTGAACCGGGCGGCGGAGGCTCGACTCGACGCAGAGCGCGCGGATACCGCTGCCATCGAGGCCCTCCTGCAGGCGAAACCGGACGTCCTCGACTTGAACCGGGCTGTGCTCTCGTCCGTGCAGAGCGCCCGCACGCTCCGCGTGAACCAGTAGCTGGAGGCCGAGGACAACCACGGTGCGGAGACACGCGTCGGCAGCTACGACTGGTTCGCGCCGGCAACCAAAGACGACGTGGTCATCTCGTTCCGCGAGCAGTGATAGTTTTTCTTTATGTTGTTGTTTTTATGGATCTTTGCTGTGTAAAACCATATATTTGTTATGCAAGTCGCCCGACTTGGGTCAGTGTACCATTTCAGGCGGTTGGATGAATATCCTACGTCTCCTAACCCTTCTTCCTCACCTCTTCTTCTTCCCCAACAGCCAACAGACGACCGCATGGGCCGTACGAATACTCCCCAACATGTGGTTGGATAAACATACTCTATGAACGAAAATTATGTGTCAGCGGTAGGATTGCTGAGTTTGGTTTGTTCACATGCGACAACACGTGTCAGTGAGGGTGCGTTCCCTTGGTTGGGTTTGCGGCGTGCAGGACCGACTGTGTGAGGGTGCGGTGCGACCGCGGCGTGCAGGAGAGACCGTGTGAGGGTGCGGTGCGACCGCGACAGCCGTGCGCAAGTGTACCTCCTTCTCATTTTGAAAACTTTAGGCAATCTTGCAAAAATGTGTGGCGAAGTATGGCAATGCAAGGCCTAGACCCAAACAGGACGTACTAGGAGTACTAGTGTTAAAAAAGAAAGGCGGAGTTTTTCTTCATGGTATTTAATCGATACAAATCCTCGTTTTACGTGTCAATTAATGCATATTTTTTCTCCAAAGACCAAAGAGCTAACCATCTCACTCCTCATTGCTTGATTAATGCAGCGCCATGCAAACCAACCTTCTCACTTCTGCATGCATGCGGGGGATATTAATGTCCTTGGTGCTAGTACGAGGCAAACCCCATCAATTTTGCCTCGATTAGTGTTAGTGGCCTTTTGCAAATCGTAATTTTGATATATTGTCCTTGTGTACAAAAAAATGGAGGTAGTAACTATATTTGACTTCCTTCCCCATTGCGGTGACATCGACGATATCTCGAACGTTGTGGTTTGGCGAAGTGCGTTCGACGGAGAACAACATTGAGGCCTTGAGGGAGACCACAGTAAGTCGTTCGCAAGTGCCGCCTGCAAGCCGAGACAACCGCCTTATTTGCATCCAGGAAGTCCATTGAACCAAAGGACGCGTAAATGTACTAGTACTACTAGTACACAATAGCATCGTCCGTCGAGCTTAGTGCGGTGAGATGGTTTGTCGAAGAAGACGATGGAGAAGTGGAGTCAGCGAATAGTGAAATGATGGTTGCTTCTTCCGTGCTTTTGTGATTTGACGCCTCACTGCTTTGTGATTTGTGATAGAAGGGACAGGGGAGTAGACTCTATACTCATACTGTACTACATGCGTCCAAGCATGGGAGAAAGAGGAGAGACGTTGCATTTTTCTATTCCTTCAATCAATCAATCAGGGAGCTTCAGTTCCATCTTTTTGGCTTTGGCAACACCGTCCACTATGGTTCCCACGATGCCAAAAGCTAATTTTCGCATTTGGCTACACATTGTGGATGCCCTTAACCATACCACTTGGTTTTTCTCCTGTGTGCTATCTATACAAATCTCAATTATATTGATCTAAAAAATTATAGAATCAAGATTAGTAAAAAGGAGGTGATTTTGCTGCGCGGATGCCAGGGGAGGTTTTTATTTTTAGAGGATGTTGTCCCGGCGGTTTGCTAACATGCGGTCCCACATGTCAGTGCTTTACCAAGCCGATCCGCGTCCCACATGAGGCAGAACAACGGCAGAAGCAACACGTGGTTAAGTTGAAGAAGATGAGGGAGAAGCGGATTCATCAACGAGTGAAATGATGGTTGCTTCGTCCCTCCAACTTCTTTTTTAGCATTATTACTTCGTCCCTCCAAATTAACTGTGGGAAAGGTGCAACTTTGTGATTTGACGCCTCATTGCTCATTACTACGCCGGCGCCATGACTAGGGTGCTTCACCCCGACTGCTCTGCACTGTATTCCGGTATGGTACGTGGACCCGGTAGCTTGATGTCCCACATGTCGGCGAAAGGGACTAGAAGATTTATGAAAGCGAGTGCTCCACTCTTACGACGGAGGAGTACACGACATGACGGCCTAGTGAACTCTCACTTGTACTGTATAGTACTATAGTTTTGTTGTTTCGCACGATCCATCGATACAAACCCGATTAAACAGGAAATGGCGGGATTTTTCTCACGCGGTAGATGATATTGGCCATATATTTCATAGGAAATTTTAATGTATGGAAACTGAATAATTAAGTAACAATACGATATCTAGTGAAACTAAACAACACATATGATTTATTGTGTTAGAGTGTAGTAGTAGTGATGTATTGCATAGTTGTCTCTACTTATACTCTTATAAAAAACAGAGTTGTTGATGATGGTGTGCCTGCCATCCTGCAATATAAGCCGTCCAATTTATATCTAACAAACAGGAAGGAAAATGGAAATTTTGCAAAAAGATACCCACACCCACTCAACATTTGCAAATAAGGCCTTCCCTCATTCATCCTTTTCTCCCACAAGATAAACTACTCTTGCAAATGCATCTTGATGTTCCATGCAACACATGGGCATCTTGCTAGTTAGATGTAACATGCGAGAACGTGTAGAGATGTAGTTTTGGAGGGCCTACAGAGAGAAAAGCGTAATCCGGTCACCGAACTTCAGAATAAGCTGATTACGGTCACCATATATGTTTTGCGGTGATTATACGGTCACTTGCTCATGGTTCAGCATCGGATTGCATTTTCTTGACCGGCCAAATAGTCTGTATGGCGCCATGTTGACTAGTTAAATTGACCACGTTCCTTGTGGGTCCCACATGTCAGTTCGCATAGGGAAAAGGTCAGATAAACACAAATTTACGCAGGCGCGACAAGACTCCAACCCGTGCGCGGGAATCACCTGGTTGTGTATGTGTCTCTCAGGGCCTGATGTGTGCGCATGCACATGTAGGTTGAGCACTTGAGCATGAGAGTGTGTGTTGGTGGTGTAGTGTACTGGTGTGTGCATGCATGCGTGTGTGTGTGCATGTGAGTGTTGCATGCGTGCGTGGATGCGTGTGTACGTGTGAGTGTTGCGTGCGTGCGTGGGTGCATGTGTTTGTTTGAGTGTTGCGTGCATGCAGTTTGTGTGCATGCATGCGTGTGTGTATAATCACCACACCATCTCCCGTGTGTTAAAACTTAAAACAGACGGCTCACCATACCAATACAAGGCCACCTTGTCCGCTGTGCCCGCGGTCATGACTTCAAACCACCGGCCAAATATATTTTTTGTCGTTTGTTTTCATTCTTACTAGCAAGATGCCCGTGCGTTGCACGTAACATCAAGATGCATTTGTATGACTAGTTTATCTTGTGAGAGAAAAGGATGAACGAGGGAAGGCTTTATTTGCAAATTTTGAGAGGTGTGTGGGTACCTTTTTGCAAAATTGCCATAGTTTCTTTCCTATCCGTCAGATATAAATCGGATGGCCTATATTGCAGGATGGCAGGCACACCATCATCACCAACTCTGTTCTTTGTAACAGTGTATTTTAAGTGCATTTTATAGGAGTGTAGATGTAGAGTAGATACAAGCCGACAGGTGGGCACCATGGTAGTGAGATAATGTGATGCAACACTAGAGGTGCCATGTGGAGCGGTTAACTGGTCAACTGGTCATGTCTTGAGCAAATACACAGTTGTACGGTGAGCCCGTGACTGTATAATAACCACTAAACGTAAATGGTGACCGTAATGATCGTCATTGTATATATCGCGAGAGAAAGATGAAATATGCGTGAATGTGCTGGGGGCTTACTTTTAGAGGACCTGGAAATAGTTTGTGTGCATAAGTGAAAGGGGCGTACAGGGGGGTATGCGATGGAGAGAGAGATGCTATTCGTTTCACTTTATTATGACTAACTTTGTATATAGTATAAAAATATACAAATTCACAGTGCGGAATAAACATCATTGTGGGCACCATGCAATGCAAATTAGCGTTCGTACTCCTCCATATAACTCTGTAATGTTGTATATAAGTAGAAACTCTAAAATAATTTTTTGGCCACACTTTATTCAAAAGGAATGTTGTATGCGAAATAAATGTGAAGAAGGGGCTTTTTAGATCAATGGGGTACGTGATGTAACATGTGTGAATGTGTAGTTGATGCATTTGGCGAGGCCTAGAGAGGTATGTGTGTGTATTACGTATTCGAGAGAGGCAT
>NC_041385.1:835334050-835342952 GCF_002162155.2 Triticum dicoccoides
GGGGGTCGTGGGAGAGATAGCATGAGAAATGACAGCGGTCTACAGAGAGAGAGATGAATATCACATCATGACGAGAGATTCCCTTCCCTTGAGTGTGTATATGCAAGGGGGGAGGGGATAGAGGCACCAGGAGAAATGTTTTGTGTGTGTGGTGTTTGTGTTGGTATGTGTGGGTGTGAGAAGATAATGAGACGTGGGGGCAGAGGGTGTGTCACCGCGTGAGGTCCGGTGGGTCGAGGTGAGGTCCTTCGTTCGGTTCCGTCCTGCGCCACATTGGTCGGCCCGTGACGCTTTTAGGAAGGCCCATGGATGACTAGTCGTATAAGACAAATATAGCAGAATTGTGAAGGACTCCGTGTCCACTGACAAAGCCGGCTAGGATTTGTAACCCTAGGTTCTCGGACTAAGGTAACCCCTTTATCTCTGATATTACTATTCATCCAGCCTAACTTTGAGGGGCATCTTACAGAATGCTCTACTAGAATCATACTCGTCGATTAGGAAGAGAGGTGTGAGACAATGCGTGAGAAACACGCCTAAAGATAATGTGCGTACATGAGACACATAGGCAGGTCCATGTATATAGAAAGGGTCGATGGGGATTGTGCGTGTGTATGCTTGCGAGAGGAAGAGTGCTTGTGATAAAGGTTAGTGAAAACAGTTGTAAATGGTTGCTAGAGGGAGGGAGGGTTATATCTAGAGCATGTGTGCGAGAAAGACACCTCGGGAGAGAGTGTGTGAGCATGTGTGAGAGACCACCGATGGAGATTGAAACTAAACGTAAAAGACTATTGTACACATTGATTAAAGATATAAATTGTATCCAGATATTAGGATGGGATCATGATATTTGCAATTCGTGTAAGGAACGGTCATTGATCCATCAGACATCTAGATTCTATCGAATTTGAGCATGTCTATGTTATTATTCGACACAATTGATCCACATAGTTAGTATTTTGAACTCCAAACAACACATCGCTTTAGCAATCGAATATAAACGTGAGTATAGTTCATGTTGTGTGTGTAAAGCACATTATACACACGAATGTTACACAATGAACATTATAAATAGCTACCTATGAACTAGCATACATTTGAATTCAACTTAAGGTGGTTTAAAAAAATTGAATTCAACATGCAGTCCATTCAATTATTTGAATTTGATATCATGGCATTTGTAAATCATACCTAAATTATGGGGGCACCAATCGTTGCTCTGATTTTGTACATAATAGCATATGTAGTCGTGTACAAAATAGATTCAAATTTAGCTCCTCCATTCCAAAATAATCGTAGTTATAGGATTTTAAAGTGTCAAAATTTCAAAAAGAAGCGGATAATTTAATGAGGTTTTCAAACATACAAGGTCAAATATAACATTGTCTATTTAGGTCAATCCTCATAGTTCAAGAGTACTCTAAACGTGAATGCTTGTGTTTCAAAATTTCGAATGAAGCGCCAAAAGAGCCTCTACTCGCCCGAAACCGCGTGAGACCCATGTTTGGTAGTACAAGGAAATTAATTTTCTAATAACTCCCACCCGTGAAACCTACCGGCCCGACGTACAAAGGTCTAAACCGGGGTAGGTTTGTAGCTTTATCTAGACGCCACACAACCGCCTCCGAAAAACATTCATACACAATGGCCGCCTAAGCATACATGCGCGTGGCCTAAATCGCTCCTGCCCACTATTTGGGACACCAGGGATTACCATCCTACCCCCGACCCGCAGTAGGTCCAAAATTAAAGAGGGGGGCAAAGTTTGTGCTTTCCCCAAATTTCAAACAAGCGCCTCCCATCTCCTGTTCAAAAAAGCCAAAAACAAGCGCGTCCCAGACCAAAACATGGTTCTCCCCCCGTCGCCCGTCCTCCCGGCCCACCCGTCCGATTCCCCATTCATACTCCGTGGGCACCAAAACTACCTCTCCACCAGCCGCGAAACCCCGGCGTCCTCCGTCCGCCACCCCATCCCACCCATCAACCGCCGCCCTCCTCCATCACGCTGGAGCCGATACCCCGACATCGGCTTCCACCGCAACCTCAACCGCAACGCCCTCCAGGGCTAGTAGTTCAAGCCGAGGCCGAGTAGTCCGTACCCGATCCAATTCAACAATGTCGTCCTGCGCCTCACCGCTGCCGCTCCAACTTCGCCACCGTCCACCGCACCGGAGCTGTTCCTGCTACGTCGTCCTTCGTCGCCTCGGATATGCTTCCCCTCCGCCGATATACGGCCACAGCAACACAATCAACAATTTGGCCATGGGTTTGTCCAAGGAACCACGGCTCTCCAAAACATCGGTTCCCCCGGGAAAAACAAGAAGATCACCGCGACATATCAACACCACACTGGCAACCGATACGGGTACTCCTCTTCCCTTATTCATGCAAATCTTACGTGTCTGCTTGCACGGTATTCATCCCATCGAAGACACTAGTTAACCGCTTCTTCTTCATACTAGATGTTCCTAGTAACTCATGATGCACAAGGTTTCTCCTCATATACTATTTCGCCTTAGCTAGAGGTCCGTCGCCCCCCTGAATTTCAATTTCTGGCCAGTTGATTCCCAATTAACGGAAGCATTCCCCGGCTTAACAAGCGCTAGTACACCTATTACGCCGGGGAAGCAGCGCCTTGGTGTTTATCCTAGGGGCGTGTGCGTCCTAGATCTACTGGAGCACGATCTGGAGACTGGAGGTCGGCCGGGATTAAAGGGATGGCCTGGGGGCGCTGCCAAGCATGGCGGTGGTGTTAGGTCGAGGGGAGGGCGGGGCGGCGGAGGCAGGGGTCTGGGCCGGTGGTCACCGGCGGTTCAAGAAAGATCGTCAACAGTGACAGGCGGGAGGTAGACGAAGGCCATCTGCCCCTTCCTTATAGATCGGACGGCTCATTAAAAAAATCGACTAACCTATTTATTTTCAGTTGACTGTTATCTTAGATATGACCACATGTGGTGGTGCGCTGGAGGTGTACCTGCATTTCCTGCGGTCATATATTACAAAATCATACGGAGTAGAATCTGATTTTGTTTTCCATGCAATGTTGTAGAGCTATCATATGTCTCCTGTCATTTATACTTCAGCCACCTGCTATCTGCTACTTTTACAGTGCACTAGTTCTGCACACACTTCACCCATACTCTGACTATTGTGTTTTTATGCAAGGGTATTTCAGAGTCTGCCTCGAGAGAAGCAGAAAATAAAAGAGAGAAGTTGCTCCAGCTTGCTATGCGGGTAGGCACGGCACGTTACAGCGCTATAAAGGGTGCAGTGTCAGCAGATGGAGACGGTAAACGTAGCTCTGGAGTTGATGACTTCGCTCATCATGAACCACCATCCCAAGTGCTTGCGTTAACTTCGCAGTGTCATATGTGGTTGCATGTTCCATATGGTTTCTAGCTTGTATTCGAAAGGCCGAAGTCGGTCTTTATTAAGATAAGGAAATAGATTTTTTACATGAACCACTATCCTGTGAGCTCCAGAAGACAAATAGCTAGTCAGGGCACTGGCCAAGCTAGTGAAAAGCCCAGCAAAGACGGGCATCACCTGGAAGCCAACTAATGGTGGCGAAGCTTCCCGCCTCCCACCAGGCTCTCAGGTCCTAGATGATCATGCTCACCACTCTAGCCGGATGTCTAGCTTGTATTGCTTCCAATTTGGTTAAATTGCATCTGCCTAGCTTACACATTATACCTTTGAATGTGACATGCCTTTCTGTTTTTGGTACATACTAGTACATCTGTGTATTAACCATGTTCTTACATCAAACTAATGTTCTTGTGTATCCCTCATCAGTCACTTATGATGAGCCAGTCAGGCAAGTGGACTACTCCTCATTTAAAGAATGCAGCGTCAGTCTCCCAACATGATTCTCGAGAAACAACAAGGCTAGATGAAGATAGTGAACGTAGCTCTGTAGTTGATTACCGCATTTCCCCTACACTAGCATCGCAGGTGCTTGCTCTAACTTGGCAGCGTGATATGTGGTTGCATGTTGCATATGGTGTCTAGATTGTAATTCTTCCAATCTGGTTAAACTGCATGTGCTAGTCTGCTTAGCTTATACATTATACCTGTTAATGTGATATACCTTCCTGTATTTAGTACATAGTACATATGTCTATTAAGCATGTCCTTACATAAAACTATTGTTTTTTTGTATCCCGAATCAATCAATATGATGAGACACCTTTAGTATATACAGTGCAATATTAGTTGCATCTTTCATATGATTTATAGCATGCGCTGCTTCTAATTTGTTGAAATTCCATTTATGATGGGACGCTTTTAACTTGGCAGAGTCATATTAGTTGCATCTTTCATGTGGTGTCTAGCTTGCATTGCTTCATATTTCTTGGAATGGTTTCTGCTTAGTTTACACAAATAGTTGTGAACATGCCATGCCGTCCTGTTTTTCATACATATTCCATCCTGGTATCATGTGTTTGCCTTACATCAAAGTAGTGATTGTCAGTATCATGCATGAATGAGTTCTGAAGAGAGAATTTTATTGCTTTTTCTTGTCGGTTTTACTTGACAATTAAAAATCAATAAAGCGGAACGAAGTTAGCAAGGCAGCGGATAAAGGTGCTCCTTCCCAACGGAGGGCCTCTATAGTTTCTAGTCCTCCACACCCCTAAGATGATTTCCAAGACAACACATGCATAGACACTCAACAAAGTTGTGTTTATGATGAGCACGTCTCCCCTAGTGCACCATCACCGGTGCTCCCTCTAACTTGGCACTGTTATATGTGGTTGCATGTTATGTGTGATGTCTAGCTTGTATAGCTTCTAATTTTGTTTAATTTCATCTGCTTACTTTACACATTATACTTGAATAAGACACATGTTCCTGTTTCTAGAACATACAATATCTGTCTATCAAACCATGTTCTTACATCAAATTACTATTGTTGTGTAACCTGCAACAATCACTTATCACAAGACACGTTTGACTTCAGAGTGTGATATATGTTACATCTCGCATTCTTTTCTAGCTTGTACTACTAATTTGTTGAAATGGCACTTATGACTAGGCAGTTTAAATTGGTAGAGTGATATTCGTTGCATCTTTCATATGGTGTCTAGCTTTCATTGCTTCCAATTTATTGAAATGCCTTCTCCTTAGTTTACACATCATAAGCTGTGAATATGCAATGTTATGTATATGCAATGGCACTAATGACGAGAGATCTCTAACATGGTAGTGTGATGTTGTTTGCATCTTGCATATGATTTATTTCTTGTACTGCTTCACATTTGTTTAAACGCCAGTTATGATGAGACACTGTTAACTTGGCAGAGCGATATTTGTAGCATCTTCATATGGTGTCTACCTTCCATTGCATTGCTTTTAATTTGGTGAATTGTCTTCTGCTTAGTTTACACATCATAGTTCTGGTTATCTCTTACGTCCTGTTTTTCGTACATATTACATCCTCCTATCATGTGGTTGTCTAACATCAAAGTTCAGTTCGTCTGCATTACACATCAATTTGTTCTGAAGAACTAAATTGTTATTCATTTACTTGTCGGCTTGACTTAACATGGCACAGAGAAAGAGGAAGAAACACAGAATGGCAAGGAATGAGAAGCGGATGAATCCTGCAGATTCTGCTGGTACTGATGGTGCAATAGAAGGTCAAAGTCGAGCGGAAAATTATACAAACAGGGCATCCCATGCTACATGAGCTGCAAAAAAAGCCAAACAGAAACAAATAGATGCCACCAAACAAGCAGAGACATCCCTAGTTCTTGCAACACCTTCCACTGTACTACCAGCTGCATGAGTTACTCGTGCGTCAACTGAGCTAGCAGCACGTTCCCAAGCTCCATTGCCACCTGACACTACTTCCCAAGCACTCTTGACACAAGACGAGTTGGCAATATCAGATGAACCTTGTGAGCTTCAACAACAAGAAGGTAGTTGCTGGAGTCAAGTTATAGTTGCATGCTTCTTTATATGTAGTCTCACAGTTTGATGTACACTAACACTTAGTATGTTCATTGTTGGACTAGCACATAGGCGCAAGAGGAAACAAACATTAGAGATAATGCTCGATATGTTAACTAAATCTAGAGGAGGAAGAATGGAGATCCGTTTTGAGGCAGGTTTAAAAAGGCCACATGATGCTACAGAGTCAGCCAAGTTAGTATCAGAGGCAGCGGTTGCCGTTAGGTGTCATGTGCGTATCCTCCCAACATGGATTCAGTACATGAATTACAAAGATGAAACCCAGTTCAACACCTTCCTCGACCATTTATCTGTAAGTATGGTTATGTATGGAAACTAGTAATATCGTCTTGCTCTGTCCCATACTTTCTAGGTTGCTGATAATGAGACTCCCATAATTTTTCAACAGATGAGGTTCAAGTTGGATAGCCAAGATGATGCAACCAGACAAGCTTGCACCCATGCACTACTAGGGAAAAGCCTAGCAGCAGCGCGGGTTTTAGGCCTATCAGTAGCGCGGGCAGGAGCGCTACTGATAAGGCGCTACATCTAAAGCTTAGCAATAGCGTGCCTAGACCCACGCTACTGCTAAATTGACTTAGGAGTAGCGCTTCTCCAGAAGAGCGCTACTGGTAATTAGTAGTAGCGCTTCTCCTTGCCCGCGCTACTACTATTATTTAGTATTTTATTTCTTTTTTATTTCATGTTGTATTCATACACCTTTACACAAGTTTTCATACAATAGGAATTTAGAGATTGTTTTTACATAATAATGAGTTATTACATCACGGGGTGAAAGAAACCATGGACTAGTTTCAAGTGGATGTCCATCCACTTGAAACTAATAAGCGGTTCTTTCACCCAATGATATAATAATATCATCATCATCATCATATCATTAACAACTTATCATCATAATACATCATTGTCATATAACACCTCCTCAAGATCAACTTAGCAAATTGGTCACTAGTCGTAATCACAAGTACTCCTCATTATCAACTCTAACACATTACCACATAATAAACATATTGTACCTCATAGGACCTACTACATTCGATTAAGACCTACTACATTTTCTAAGGTAAAATAGCAAAAAACAAGATAGCCCGTGACTCTCCATTATGGAGAATGGAGATTGGCCTGTCTCCAATTCTTGCCTTTCGCTGAATGTTACTTCCAAGAACCTCCTTGCGAATGTCCATACATTTCTTCCATTCTTTGATGAACATGTGTTCAACGGTTTTAGAAATCCGATATGCACATGTGAGCTCCCTAGATTTACCTGGCAGTATGTTCAGAACTGTAAGGCGACCATTCAGATACAGCAGATGAGGCACACAATCCATCGGGAGTTTCTATTGAAAAACATAGTAATAACTTCGTAGTTAGCAATGATGTACTAGTTTTAGAAGTATGCAAAAGATGCACGGATGTCGTAATAGTAAAAAATCTTACCAGGGTATCTCCAGAGAAGTTACCGTGGTTCAACAAGTGCACTAGTGGCACGTATTCACCATAATTTGGAGGAGCTCGATAATAGTTATTGTAATCCTCAAGAAGAGTACAAAATGCGATCAGATGATTTTTCTCCTTATAAGTTAATTTGGAGCCATTACTGTAGTGGGTTTTGTCTACCATCTTCCACACAGTCTTTGAAGAATCAAAATAAGCTGTCAATGGAAATAAGTTGTCAACTATTTTGAAATAAACAATATAAATTAGTTAATAACTATGTTTGAGAAACTCACATAGCGGTACAATCGAAAGCGTATCAACAAGGACCCAAATGTCCATATTGTCTTGCTCGATGTCAGGATCACCAAGATCCATGGTCACAATCATACCCTCATTAAAACCATACATTTTGCAAAGTGCTTCCCAATTTTGGCAACCAAAATGGGTTACGCTCTGAGCATTGCACAAATTTACTTCAAAATCCATATCATGATGGGTCCTTAGGTGTATTTTCTTTGTTTCAAAATTTTCATGGTCTTCAAAACCCATCCTCTCCAAGACATAGCGTCTTGCATGGCATGGGATAAGCTAGTCGAATTGTAAAAGATGAAAATTAGACGTTGAAAATAGTTGAAGTCATGCTTAATTACGAAAAAAACACTTGTCGTTGATGCGTACCGTTTCAACATCGAAGGTCTCCTCGAGCTTAATGCTGAAGCACCGATCATCATCAAGCTCAACGAACCTGTCGCACATACCTCGATCATCGTTGCACCAGCTGCACTCCCCCGGGAGACTGTCGTCGTCCGAGTACGACATTTCCTACGTTCATAATTCAAAGATTAAACTTGTACATATTCTAGCACAAGTCATGCCAGAATTCACGGAAAAATCCGGCATGACCTTTGCTAAAAAAGGACATATCGAGCGCCTGAAATTTGCCGGAACGGAAATTAATCAACACTCCGGCAAAACATAGGCCACTCGGAGGTGTAACCAAAACATGAAATAATTGCTTAAACTAAAAAATAACAACAAATATGACATGTTCAACTAGTTCTATTAATTCAACTAGTTCTTACTAAATATAAACTTACTATAAATAGAAAGCAACTAGTTCTTTCTAAAAATAAAGTAGTTCAACTAGTTATTAATTTACTTACTAAACTAGTTCAACTAAAACTAAACTAGTTCAACTAAAACTAAACTAGTTCTATTAATTCAACTCGTTCTTACTAAATATAAACTTACTATAAATAGAGAGAAACTAGTACATCTACTACTACTAATTAACATCTACTACTACATCTACTACTAATTAACATCTACAACTGCTAATTATACAACTAGTTTACCATCACTACTACTAATTAATCTCCACTACTACTAAAAATCATTATCTTTGAACCCTAAATTAACATCTACTACTACTAAAATCATCTACTAACTAAGCAAAGAGAGAGGGGGTGGGGGAGGGGTGGGGGGCTTA